>NC_051180.1:155961-215960 GCF_013339695.2 Rhipicephalus sanguineus
TGGCTGCATCAGCAGCAGCCACCCTTGACTTTCGCCAGAGACACCATGGGACTTCATGGCTGCCATCGCTCGTGAGCGTCAACCTTCCCTCGGAGAGAGCGCACGTTCCGCCGGCGCCTAGCCTTGGATGACGTTCCGGACCAGCATCTTCGCAATTACCGGTTTCCGAGGCAGCATATCGTGACCCTCTGCACGACATCGAGCCTCGACTGCAGCGGCCTACGGCGCGGTCTCACGCCTTACCAGTGGACGTGCAAGTCCTGCTCGCTTTGCGCTTTTCGCAAGCGGGAGCTTCCAGACGGCGGTAGGGGACACGGTTGGCGTTAGCCAGTCGAGTGCGTCGCGCGTTGTGGCAGAAGTTACTGACGCCCTGTGCTCGCTCGCTGCGGAGCACATACGCTTCCCGGCGACACTGAGGGCTGCTAATGCTTCCGCCATCGGTGAGTTGAACTTTCGCAACTAAACTTGTTGCTTGACGTGTAGTGTCATAACGGCTGTAGTTTTCTGTTAGCGCTGCAGACTTAATGTTAACCGATGTAAATCTCTGGAATTACACATGTGTTACTACTAGTATACCATGCATCTTGGTACCAGTGATAATGCACACAATATCAAGTACGAAGTATAAGTTTCTACAGCTGCATTGTTGAGCATTTTTTGTTTGTTGCTTGGCCTACACATAATTTTTCAGATTAATTGGTTGCCTTTCTGTTATCTAGGAAGTGTCACAGTTTTGGGGAAAGTAATTTAGGTGAATTAACGTTTCAGGAGTCATGAATCAGCTTTTTACAAATTGGCCTTTGTTTCCTGTCATTAGTTGCAGCAATGTTGTTCTTGTGGCAGCACCAGGATTTCACGAAGATACAAGGTTATGCTGCAAATGTTCATTTCCACTATCACACACCATCTTGAGAAGCTAATAATTCATGAGATGGGTAACACACTTGATTACGAAAACATCCCAAATATGCAGAGCTTATGTGCACTTCAGTGCAGGCACGTAGGCAAGAGGGGGTGCCAGGAGTGCCCGGCCTTCACCCCCCCCCCCCGAACTTTGACCAGCCTTCCATTATCCCGGCAACCTTTTCTCTTTTTGCCAGGGAAAGACTTTCTTTTGAACAATTAGGCCTTGGGCCCCCCCCCCCACCCCCCTGAAAAAAAAAAATCCTGCCTACGTGCCTGCTTCAGTGTTTCATGGTGCGTAAGCATACTTGATGGGCTTAACGGAACGGTATGATACGTTGCTGCCTAATATGTCTTAAAAGCACTTTCAATAGCTGTTTATTCATCTTCTTTTTAGCCTTCTCGCAGATCGCACAGTTCCCCAAGGTCCTGGGATGCATAGATGGCACACATGTGCAAATCAAGCCTCCTAAGGACCAGGAACACGTGTTCAGGAACAGGAAAGGCCTGTACTCGATCAATGTACAGGCTATCTGCAATGCTGAAGGTGCAATCACACAGCTGACGTCAAGGTGGCCCGGCAGCACTCACGACAGCTTGTTTGGGCCAACTGCGACCTGCGGAGGTGCTTCGAAAGAGGGGAATTGCCTGACGGCTGGTTGCTAGGTAAGTTCTTTTTAAAGATATAGATGAGAAAGCTAACAGCAGTTCATGTGCAAGCCTTCAGACTGTTTTTTTAATAGTGGCTGATTGTATTATTCTCACATAGTGGTGTCAATTGTACTGTCATTATGAAGTAAACTACTGCGAACTGGTGTGTCTCTCTGTATTTTATATAATATATATTATATATATATATAGAGAGAGAGAGCGACACGCACACACACAGTTGAACCCATTTATAAGAGACGTGCACGGGGAAGCAATTCTCGTGTTTGATATGAGTTGCCTCTTATAACCAGGGTACCACGTTTACATTTTCTTCTCAATCCCTATTTTAATGTAGGCACACTGATGTCTCTTATACCGAAATGTGTGTTACAGCAATGTCTCTTATAAAGGAGTTTGGCTGTGTTTATATATATATATATATATATATATATATATATATGTATATATATACTGCTGTTTGCAACTAGCAGGGACACAGAGCATCAGTTTGAACATGACGCCACTCAAATGCAGTAATAGTGCAATTTGCCAGCCATACCATAATTTTTCGAACGTTATGCCTTGTTATTTCCGCACCATACATGTTTTCATGCTATATGCGATGTCCTTAGTAGTACGTTTATTTCAACCCATCACATGTGACATGAATACACACTTGTTCCTCTGTTAAGGTGACTCTGGGTATGCCTTAGAGCCATGGCTGCTCACCCCTCTAAGGTCTGCGGCTGGCCCAGCGGAGCAACGCTATAATGCAGCCCATACCCGGACGAGGCAGGTCATTGAGCGAACCTTTGGAATCCTCAAGGGACGCTTCGGTGCCTGCACCAATCCGGGGTGTTCTGCAATATAGCCCATCAATGTGCGCCAGAATAGTGGTGGCATGTGCGGTGCTGCACAACATGTGTGTCCGGCATGGCATTGGCCTCGACGCTACTGATGGTGAGTGTTGTTGCTGTAGTAGCCTTATTAATGTGTTAGGCAAAAGAGTACTTCGTTAGGAGAAATATTGATGACCAACAAATGCACTAGCAATTAGCAACTGCCGTGCAGCTCAGGAAGTGATGTTGTTCAAGCTTTTAAGCTATCCACATGACATATTTATTCCTCATAATGAAAAGTTCATCATTAGCTCGGTCAGCTCCTACCTCACAACTTGATTCTTTAGGAAAACATCGAACTTGCTCAAACTGCTGCACATGATTTGCCAGTTTCTGTACATTAAGGCTTAGAAATTGGTACATAGCTGTACTGATAAAAACATATGCGAGTTTTAGTAGCGTACCGCAGTAGTGAGGGTATGAAGAGAAAAGGTCGCGCTGTACAGGAATGGAATGTTGCAACGGGGAGAGTGTAGTAGATAAAACGCTTAACACTGGAACAGGATTTTCATGTATTGTCGCTTTGTCATGCAACTTTCTTTAGACTTGTGCCTTCATCATTGTCGCTTCAGGTGTGAGTGAACTTCACAGATTTTCCTGGCCGTGGCAGGCACATTTTGGTGGGAGCAATATGGTAGAGTAGAGCAATATGGTAGTGCACCTGAAAGAACACCAGATGGTTGAAAGTTCCGGAGCGCTGCACTATGGTGTCTCCCATAATCGTATCGCTGTTTTGGGATGTAAAAACTCAAATAATATTATTATTAATGAATTTCACAGATTTATAAAATAGGGAGATTAGCAGATGTGACAGTCACCTATGTTCACATGAACAGCTTCTATAAGCATTTTACTTTTCATACACAGTTTCCAGTTAAAGCATTGCGATTTGTTTGGCAAACTCAAGCGCACCACTTTGCACTACACAATTTCTTTGCTGTGATAGCATTTTTCTGCGTGAGAGCTTTTGCGATGCGGTGTTCATTTTAATGTTCATTAGGCTTTGGTAGCAAAAATGGTGTAAGCATGCTGAATCCATGCTGACAAATATTGCAGTGACATCATCTGTGAATGTTGCTTCAGATTAGTAAAGGCATTATTAAAGTGGGCGCAAAAGATGTGCCTGTCTTTTCAGGCATGAGCTTCAGGATTAGTTTGAAGTCTGATATTCAGAAATTGGTTAATAAATGATATGGAAGGTTTCCCATTACAAAAAACATGTACCAGTTATAAAGTAGAAGCTTGTCAGTCTTCAGTCAGTTTCACCTATGCAAATTGTGTAACTAGCAGTCCTTTCAAAACAGTTTGTGTGGTCTATCGCAAAGTACACTCCTTATTCAGCTTCGCTTTGTTCAACGTTGCACAAGTAAACTTTTGTGAGGAAACCAGCATGTCCACATGAGTGTGCCTAGGTCTGGGTAGCGAGAGAAAACTTCCGCTAGGCTGTGTGTATTTTACTTAACGGTCATGGTTTTGATTTGGCAAAGTCAGCATCCATACAGCAATCGCATTCGTTAGCAAATGTCATGTGATGTTATTAATATTTGCCATTATAATGTTTACAGATCATTGCTGCCTCGCTTTGCAATTGAAAAAAAAACAATGCATGCTGCGGTGTCTAAACTCATTTGCCTCTATATATGGGGCAAGCAGACAATGAACATTTAGTTTCTGAACTGCTATTGTATTTCAGAACATGCATGCTTGAGGTGGGGGGCAGCAGTTAATTGTCACTGGGCATTCAGGTATAAGTTGTATGTGTATAGCAGACGTCACTGATAAGTATTTCGCACACCCTTTGGCCACATTCTGGGTTGCCGTGGTTGTAGTGTTTAGCGAACCCTGGGCACTTTGAGCGTTTCTATCTATCTGTCTGTCTGTCTGTCTGTCTGTCTGTCTGTCTGTCTGTCTGTCTGTCTGTCTGTCTGTCTGTCTGTCTGTCGATCCAGCCAGCCAGCCAGCCGCCTACATCTGGGTGCTCTCGTGCTCGCTTCCTTAACTTGCTGTAGACCAAAATTGGCATGGGAGGGTAAGAAGGTTTGACGAATGTCTGTCTGTCTGTCTGTCGATCCAGCCAGCCAGCCAGCCGCCTACATCTGGGTGCTCTCGTGCTCGCTTCCTTAACTTGCTGTAGACCAAAATTGGCATGGGAGGGTAAGAAGGTTTGACGAATATGACTGTCTGGTCGTGACATGAATAACGCGAAAATCCTGTCGCGTACGTCATCAAACCATTTCCTCCAGACACGTGTGGCACGTACCCATGTACCACGGCCCGTGGTTTACGGGTATGCGCCATAGGTGATTGACAGTTTATGTCTACCCAAGAATGGCGAGCACATACATCGGTCATTTAAATGCTATAGCATTTAAATGCCGAAAACCGACACGGGCAGCGTTGACCCGAAGAAAACCGACACGGGCAGCGTTGACCCGAAGAATGCAAAGAATAAAAATTAAAAATTAGGATCCCAGCAGGCATCGAAGCCAAGTATTCTGCGTGGCAGTCAGGTATGCTGCCGCAGAGCCACGCCAGGTCTAGAAACTGCTCTGAAAAAAGACCCTATGCAAGCGCTAGGTCGGTGCAACGTGAATTTTGATTGTAGTGATATGTGTCTAATTTTATAACAAAGCAATAAACACTACATATGTACTGCTATGATCCATGGGTCATGTCGGGTCGACATCAATTGTGGTTTCAGTGTTGGTTCCGCTTTTATAGCAGTCCAAGAAACATTACATTTGTATTCCTGATTCGGCAAGCTATATTGAAGCGTTACTAGACCACGGAGGAATATGCTAACGAAAGTTACGTATCAAATTCACGTCATCGCACCTTCGCATGCGCTCTGTTTTGATAAGACAAATGTCTGTGCTCTAATGTGAGTGCTGATACTACGTCAGACCATAAGTTACTAACTAAACGTCAGTGTAGTCGGTGTGCTTGGTAAGCTCACGTTGTGCGCACAACTCCTCCATTTACAAAAACACGTCGATAGTCCAAAAATGCAGCATAGAACTACTGACTGCCTGCTCTGCATGAAACCGATTCCCACAAGGCGGGGAATCTGCCGAATTTTTATGAATAGAAAAAGAATGAAATGTTTTTACTGTTGCAGTTTTTGTACTGCATTACCTTCCACTATGGCATTAATTTAGGCCGTTTACAAATGTTCACATACTTTCATTTACGAAGGGCAAGAAACATGGTGCTGTATGGACCGCAAACTATCTTGTGGTGTCTAGTGTTCCCCGGATCAGGGCTGCCAGGTTTGACTACTGTGCACCAGTTTGGCTTCTTTTTCGGGCAGGTGGTGGTAGAAAAGTGCCTTGGCTACTTTCATGTTCACTTGATGTGGATGAAATTATCAGTACCTTTTGCTCTCAGCGCTGCTGCTGCCCATGATGTGTCAAAGCATGGCAGGCAAGGCGTGTTTCCTGGTCCCGAAGTTTAGTTCGACAGTTGCATTATGCGCAATAACATGCTTTTGGATACGTGGCTGGAATAGGGGAAAACTGCTGCATGAAGCCTCACTTTGCAGAGCAGCCTATTGAGGAACGTGACTTCAGACTAATTCGAAGTTAACAGGACAATTGAAAGCGCTCCACATCCACCCTCTGTACGCTTCAGCATTGCAGATCGGATAGCTGACGAACTTTTTGTACTCTTTCTGAGGTGTAGGTACTGACTGTGGTTTGGGTATAGTATTAACTTGCTGGGACTTTGTCAGTGTGTGATAAACTATTGTGATAGTGGCTATAATTCATGCTTATATTCCAGCAACAGCGATTTTGAGAACACTCATTTTTATTGCAGCCACAAGGCTGTTACTGGTAGCCGTTTTAAAAAGGTCGCGCAAGACGCGTGAAGAGTGTGTCATTTCTGCAACAGCACAAGAAGCCTGGTCAGCATGCACGAAAAACATGCTTACGTAACCAATTTATGCTTCAATTTCAGGAATTTTTGTTTGACAGATTCCTGATGCGCCTATTTAAATTTCCACGAAAGTTCTGTTGCATTTAGTTGGTTAAATGAGAACGTCGTAGCAGTTCTCACGAGCGTGATTACTTGCATCTACTTTTACTGCCCTTAGCTCAAGTGGGATATGTTTTGGCTAGTTTTGAATCGGTAAAGAATGTGGGTTCACTTTGAAAAAATAGCTGTGAGTATAACGAATGCTAATTTTCATGCACTCGGAATTTCTCAACCTCTCAATATCTAAGTACAATTGGCACTCGGCAATGCCACGGTGTGTTGAAGCGTACATGAAAAGAGTTATCATGGCTAATAGTGACAACTAGGTGATTCAGCGTTCGGTAATTTCGCTGCACCTGTGCAGATGCTGTGAGAAGTATGGCTGTAAGTGTTGCTGGTGCATAACCACCTCTATTCGCCAAACCTTATCACAGTTCATGAGGCAGCATTTTCACATTTCATATGTGAAATCTAGCCACTTGCTCACACCATAAATGCTGTTATAAACATGCCTGTGAATTAACGTTTCAGTTGAGTTGCGCCAAAGAATGCCCATAATTAGCACATTTTCTGCTGTGCTTGAAGCTTGCTACTAGCAGTGAATTGTTGTACACTCATTGCAATTGCTGTTTTGCTGCATAAGCTGGTATGAGCTCACATTTATAGCTTTTTTCGTGTCAAGTTTATATTTGCGAAATGTCTTGCCACATGGAATTGTGTCGCTTTTTCATGCTGCTTCTTTATATATACACATAGTTATCGTTGTTCCCTAGATGACCCTGTTTTCGACGAGGGCGGGGATGACCCTGAGCCACCACGCATGCAAGAAGACACAGCAGCTGGGATTGCCGTACGTCGCCGGGTTATCGAGGCCATGCATTCATTGGCTGTGCAGACGGTATGGCAGCTAAACTTTTGCTTTCCTTACACAATATATAAACAAAATTTTACCGGTTCATGTTGTTGTCTCCATCTTCCTAGTCACAGTTAATGCTTTAGTGTAGCTGGCAAAAGTTAACTGGTCACAATAGTTTGCGATCAGGGGCGTGGCAGAGGGGGGGTTGGGTAACTCAACCAACCCCCCTCCCCACCCGACCTTTTTCAATTTTACTCGCGTATGTATACACACACACACATACAAACGCAGGCACGAACATACACAAAGTATGATTGACCCCCTCCCCCCGCCCCCCCCCGCCCGAAAAACTTGTCGATCACTTGTCGAGGCAGACTACTGTCTGGTCAGTTTGTACATGCCGTGCAGTCTATAGGGAAAATAAACCATACAGACATTTCTTTCCTTTCAGCTTTCCTCGCACAGCGTGCACTGCATTGGTGACTTACAGGCATTTGCTGTGTTAAACCACGTCATCCTATCCTTTATTGGTGCCCCGCCACGGTGGTCTAGTGGTTATGGCGTTCAACTGCTGACCCGAAGGTCGCGGGATCGAATGCCGGCCGCAACGGCTGCATTTTCGATGGAGGCGAAAATGTTTGAGACCCGTGTACTTAGATTTAGGTGCACGTTAACGAACCCCAGGTGGTCGAAACTTCCGGAGCCCTCCACTACGGCGTCTCTCATAATCATATCGTGGTTTTGGGATGTTAAACCCCAGATATTATTATTATTATTATATTCTTTATTGGTTATGTAGAACAGAGACGTGTAATTGGTATCTCCACAATATCGGGGGCGTCAGAGCCTAGAGGGCCTTAGAGTAATATAGCCAGACAATATTGCACCATCCACTGCAAGATGAGCTTTTGATTCTTTCTAAGGTGTAAAAAACAATGGGTTTGAAGTCCTCATGTTGAAAAAATCTAACACGCAATGCACACGGGCTGCCAAAATCTCTTCTCATGTTGAAAAAATCTAACACGCAATGCACACGGGCTGCCAAAATCTCTTACAAAGTGCATATATCTAAGACAATCAAGAGAAATATCACGAACGGATAATTTCCGTTTTGTTGCCTTCAAATAAGTAATAAGAGTGAATAATATTGTTACGTGCACATGAGATGTTTATGGGGCATTTAATGAGCACCGAGGCACAAAAAGACCGTGGTGATCGCAGGAGCGGCGTCATCGTTCTCTTCCTCTTCTGCTTCTCTCGATTCCCCCTGGCAGTGACACTTCATAACAATATTATCTGAGCACATGCTCGTGACCATAGGCGTGCGCAGGGTTCCCCATCAGGGGGGGGGGGGGGCGAAGGATCATTGCAGCGCACCCCCATGCCTTGTAAGTCGATGTATGAGGCAGATTTTGCGCCCCCCTTCTTAGTATATTAGGGGGGGTCGGCCGCCACCCCTGCCCCCCCTGTGCGCACGCCTATGCTCGTGACATTTTCACCAAATGGCAGATATTTTCTACTATGTGTATCGTTGCACTTCATTCAGTAATATGTTCAATCATGAAATGTCTGTTGGCACTACCCAAGCACAGTGGGCTCCACTGAAATACGTTATGTAAGAGTGTGGCACCTGCACAATTTGTTCCCTTTAGCAAGTGTTCAAACTCCTGGAATTTCATCAGGAAGCTTTCAGTTGGTCATGGAGGCATCTTATAACAATGTACACTACATTGGTATACCCTCTGCCAGTGCATGTTGCTTGTCTGCCAATAGAGGCTATGCCATTTCAACAGGTCCACATTGCACTTCCTACAGCAGTGATGCTACATATATGTCACATGAATTGCTTTGCACTAAGACAAGGCTTTGAAGATTGAAGAATACGTTAGGAAATTGATTCTTACAGCTGTTTCGCTGGTAAGACAGAGTAGTCGTGAGGCCAGAAGTACACTGAAGAGACCTGACAAATACACATAGTTTGGTACACATATTGCAGGCCGTTGGAGGGTATTATTGCAAGAGAACAGTGTGCTTCTTTTTGTGTCGTATGTGTGCACTTTACTTGCAGTATTCAAGTTTATGATGTTGGCGAGAAATTAAAGGTGGGTGCTTGCAACTGCTTAGATGAAGACGTGTATTGACAAAACGTATTCTACAGTGTATTACAGTGTACAAGCGTATTACAGAAAAACACAGAGATAGTTGGTTCACCCACATTAGATTCTCACACGCCAACACATTAAACTTGTGTAAATACACAATTTGTTTTAGCATTGTGTACTCATTTTTGGTCAGCTTCTCACATAGTCACACATTCAATTCAACAAAGTTTTAATTCTGCTGTTCAGAATTAGGCACAACCACGTTGCCCTCAAAATGAACATTATATTTGTACAATTTTAATTGAACAATTCTTTCCAGAGCTGTCGCAGTCCGCCTTTGCGCCCTCAGGAGCTTCCTTTGCGTCGTCAGGACTTCCTCAAACATTTCAGATACCTCTGAAAATACAAGAGCAAAAGTTCTTAGCACCTCATTGCATCACCTGTGCACTTTCGTGAACACCACTGCTGTAATGACCATTTGTACTTTTTCTACGTTCCAGTAATGACATGACAACGGACAGTCATCATCATGTGCTCTGTGGCTCAAGCAAGGGTGACAGATGAACAGGGACTACCAGTGACTGTTCCGGGCTCTTCACTGCACAAGTCAAATTGAAAAGTACATCACAATGACTGGAAAACTTTCAATTGTACGGCGGCTACTGGTGTGCATGCACTTCAGGCTTTGAGCAGCATATTGTGCTGTAGTTCCTTGCACTTCAGTATGAAAATGTGTTCCATTTATTGCGCTCTGAAAGCAAAGTGCCCAGCAACCTCGCATTTTCCGCTCACAGAGTAGCTGCCGTGGTCGGCAATCTAAACTCCTTTCATGCTTGGTGCTGCAACCCAGTAGCTGCGAAGCCAGCACCGTGGGCCATTTTTTTCATTTTTTACTTTGTTGCTGAAGAAGGACACGCACAGCATAAATGAACTTCTGTAAACTCTGGAGCACGTATCTCTGTGAAATACGACCCTTACTGTTTCATATGTGCACTTTTCTCTGCTTTGTCTCCTGTAGTATAATGTTATCCCGCTGCCTGCCTGTATTCCCTTACAATGGAGCTCTCTGTACAAACTGTTTATGTATTTTCATGTACCATTTACCTGAGCAAGCTTCCTTGCAATGTCAATAGTTTCTCATATCTGCAGCACTTTGCTCACGCTTTTGCTGAATTATTTGCAGCTGTGCAGGTAATTAACTCTACCGTGCGTCTACTTGTGCTCTTTAATGCATCTGTACCATGGTTCACCCAGCAGGTGGAATAATGGCGTGCTTTAGTTGCAAAGCAAGCGACTTCTAGGAGGTTGTGAGGCTCAGGAAATATTTTGGTGATCGCTACTATGACTGCGTTCTGATAAGCTATGGTAGCTCCATGGAAGTGTACTCAACATTCAGTTCTTGTTTTATTTCAGTGCGAGACTGATGTGCTTGACCATATTTGCTTTTTTGTGCTTATTGCTACGGGAACATATAGGCTACCAAATGTTGCTTATTTATTGTGTGATCCAATGTGATTGTGCCCGGCAGCAATATATGCCTCAGGACAGCGAGACATTGTGCCGCTAAAATTGCACAATCTTGGACATTCAGAACGCGCCAGTGCGCAACAGTTTTCGGCCACCGAAAGAAAGGGCAGCAGTGCAAGAACTGGGCACATGTGCACACTTGCGCACTTGCACACTCCCTTCAGGAGCGTTTTTGGGAGCGCCGCAGCGGTCTTAACGTATTGATATCAGCAATGTTTTCACTGAAGTAATTTGTTAATGTAATCTGCAAGATTACAACTACTAATGTTATTCAATTGGTGTGTTAGTGAAAGGTCGGTCTGCTGCGTTACACGATAGGGCTTACACTGCTAACGAAATTTTACTCATTCAACCGTAGCAGTCTCGCGAGTGCATCAAAGTCGAGCAATTTCATCCTGTACAAATGGCTTTCATGCACTCTATATATGTATCTTTAAGCAGCCTAGCATTGATCAGCTGCTCGCACTTTGCTTTATCTGGACTGCATAGGATAGCACTGCTGCATTCTGTACTTTACTGTCGGGAACTTTTATAGGCAGTACTTGTTTACTCACGTCTGTTGTTCTGTGGTTGCTGCCGCCGCCGCGGAGTGGTTCTGGTCTGATGTGGCTGACCTATATTTAGAAATGACATAACTTGTATCTACAGTCGCACACAAGTCTTGTGTCATTTTACGGTCGCTAAATGCATTGTTGTTGAAGTGGCATTTACTACAGTCGGATCCACCTAGTCAAACTCGAACATTCCACATTGCTTTTTAATGCAATGATCATGCATAACATACAGCCTTGTGGCCTCATGATCATGCGTGACACACAGCCTTGCAGCCTCCCACACAATAGGATTTTCAAAAAGTTCTTGTGAGTGGGTGGTTGCAGAGAGCTTGCACTAATGTATTTTAAGGTAGTTTGAAAAGCACTTAGTGCATTGCAGCAGTCAGAGTGTTCTCATCTGAAGGTAATGTTAATTTACTGCATTCAGATATTATACATTTATGTTTAAGCTTATGCGCATTTTTGTTCTTTAACAGCCCATCTAAGAACTGCGCCTCAACTAGAAGAGTCCGGCAGTTTCGAAATTAACATGGTGCAAATTATTTTCAAGCTTGCCAGACCAACTTGCCCAAGCGTCGGCTTTATGCTGCATTCATTTCAAGTATCCAAGAGTATTTGAAAATAACGCTGATGCACATCTGTGTCATTTCATTAAGTGAACAGTTACTTTCGCTTTCCTTTGGTCACATAAAATTTACAGAATTCTGATGTATTTTTTTCTCAGTTTGACATTCCTGTACATGTTCACTTTCTCAAGTATGTTTGCTGTTGTGCAAAAATTACTTTCACCCGATGCATAAAACGTACGCATGAGGACAAGAGCGCCGTGTTTGTGCCCTTTCTTTGTCCCGTCTCGTAGCGCTGTTTTCTACGTGAAGATGTTTCATTTTACTTCGTGAAGTCGCGAGCAAATGTTTGCACACCGCAACCGCGAAAAATTAGTTCTAGCACATCTCAATACAATGTACATTGCTTTCACGGAACAGTGAGATATGGGCACTTAAGGCAGAGGGCTTCATTTCACCAAGCATGCCCATGCTTCAAGCATAAAAAGACTTGTCGACAACATTTGTTCCCCAAACTCTTGCTCATGACTGCACACACCTGTACATATGTGTTTTTTACTACTCACTATTATTGTATGTGTTGGCAGTTACTGGTAGGGGCACAGACGTAGCCAATCCGAATAAGCAACCTTTGTGTTAACTCTTGTTAGGTCTACCTCATGTGGTTTAAAAAGGAACTAATGATTCCAGCAGCCGTATGCTTACCAGGGGCACCCTGGCTTTCTTGGTCGCCGGACCTGTACAAATGCAGAAAATGTTTTTCATTTATGGAGTGCCACGTCTTGAGTTATTGCGCCTTACCCAGCAGCAGAAGGGATAGCCATGTCGGCTTCATAGGTGCCTGCAGTATAGAAATGTATGAATCTCAAGGGCATGCAATGCAAGTCACATTCGGTAAAGAAGCCAGTTCAATCGAAACTATTTATTTTAGCTATGCCGCTGCTTGGGAAAATACGCTTTGTATACTCGTAGGTTTCAGCAAGCAATGACAGACAATGTAATACAAAACCACACAATGTAATACAAAGGGAATGTTGCAGGACTGGTGTTTCGGAAAATAGATTTCTCTTTGTGAGGACAGCTGAAATTGGAGCATTGCAGAACATTTTCACCCTAGTTTCTCACCTCTCTGTTACGCATTGGGTACCTTCATTATATTAAAACACGTCATAAGTTAAACACTTTCATTGGCCATTTCGACTGTCACAGTAGTATTACATTTACTGCACACCATTTTTCTTGCAAAGCTAATTCCCTTGATGCAGCAGTACCACTTGAAAGATGGAAAGTAAATACAACGACGTACATAAAGCCAGCAGACCATAACGAATACCTAGTTTACATTAGCCAACAGCAGCTAAAAGTATCTGTCAGACAGGAAATAGGCTGCTGCCCTGAAAAGTGATTGTGAAAGGTTGCCTTGAGTGGCGTTTCTTGTTCGATATTGCACCAACGCAACTCTGTTTTCTTTGGGGCTTTCGGCTTATTCAAAGGAAAAGTAGGCCCACTGTACAGCGCACTGGAGCACTCTAACAACTCTTATAGAGAACCTTCCAATTTTCGTATATGCACACATCAACAATAAAGGGGTCTGTCTTGTACTGTCGAATTTTAGGGAAAAAAGGTTCATTGTGTATGGGCATTTTCTAAATCTCACAGATTATAGAGTATAATTATTTGTGATTTCTACATATTGCAATAAATGTGGATCTTCACTGCTTACCTTCTAAAATTTGTTTATTTTAACATAACAGGATGCATAATATCGCTGTGGTTCATGCATACGTACATGCAGAAAAACCTCAGTATGTTTAGGAATATTCATTTATCCTGTTCATTGCTCTGTGCCTTACTTTGTGTCTGTTAACTCAGCCATATTAGTATTGACCTGTGAGTGCTATATTTTCCTTTCATTTATTTACGCCTTCTATCGCATGAATGGTTAAATAAAAATTGAAGGAGAAGCGCGGTTGCAATGCAGCACCCTTTTCTTGTGTGCGTTTTTCACTTGCCATATTCACTTATTATTAGGCGCAAACACACAGTTAGCTGCAGTGCTCGTTTCATTATTTGTTCTAGCAAAACTCGCCAATATTGGACAATGTGCTACTGACCTTCCTCCAGTCCATCTTGTGGCATATCACTTTCTGGTCGGCTGGGTCTGAAAAGATGCCACATTATTTTTGTAATACTTCGCATTTCAAACAGCCTTCTGACAGTTATTCTCACCCTGCTCTGAAGAGCTCTGCGGTGGCCTCATCATCTGGCTGCTGTTCAGCTAACAAGAGAACAACAGCACATAATTTAATGGGGATTAACTCATGTAGAAGCACAGCATGCGAAGTTAGCATTCGTGTAAGAGCAAACAGAATCATTGTACACAATTAGGCTTGAAGACTGTATAGTTTCGGCAAACTAGGTCAGTTGCCCCTGTGCTTTGGAAATTCAAATGACAGGTAGTCATCATTGGCAGTGTATTTCTGTTGCCAAGGTAAATGAATTTCAGGTCACCTTTTAAATTTAACCTAAATCATCCATATAATATGTGCCTTTGCATTCATCGCTCATATAAAGAGTGCAGGCCTGTTTGTAACATAAGGTGCACTGGTGTGCTCTATAACGTGCCCGCACAGATCCTATCACTGCCACACTATGAAAACACCTGAGTCATCCTATGAAATTTTAGTGACCGCCCAGTTAATCTGACTATACGCTTGCTAATTCTGAATGTTGTGGCTCAACCAGTGACTTAATGCGCACAGAAATGTGTAATAAAATATATAGGATGGCCTAAGTTTAAGCATGATGTTTATCTCGTTGTGTGTCGCCTACAGGCTCCGTCTGACATCATCCTCACATGCAACTGCTGTTACCATGAGCACATGGAGCAAGCACTGTCAGCGACTTCTTGTGTCAAGGGTGTCTTCACCTAGTGTTCTAGATTACTCGACAGGCACCCCGCACAGTTGTCTTGCTACTCTTTGTCAGAAGCATATTTGTTCTGCTGTTTTTCCAAAACACAAAACAAAAGTTAAAAAACATTTCTGAGGATGTCACACACCTAGAATAGCTTTTTCGAAAAATCAAGCCATATTGAACTGCGAGAATAATGTCCATCAGCCGTTTACACCGACAAGAAGCGAACAAAAATTTCGCCCTCGAATTTCTCTAGCTAGCTTTGTGAATAAAGCATTTGGTTGCTCGGTACTGACGCGAAAGTCGTGGGTTTGATCCTGTCCTTGGTGGTCACATATAGGTGGCAGCTTAGTGATATCCGTGTAATGTGCGATGTCAGCTCACGTTAAAGAACCGCAGGTGGTAGAAATTTCCCGAGCCTACAGCTACGGCGTGGCTCATAAGCATGCAGCGGTTTTAGGTTGTTTTCTTCATGAGATCATAAACCCAATGTCCATGACAGAGGTCTCTTTTTACAATTGTTATGGTAATGGCAGTGATCATGTGCATTGCCCTGAATTTGCTCTGTTCTCTTTTTTTTCCATTTTTTTCTTGTCGAAGCACATAATTACTGCTAGCTTGTTGTTGTTGTATATAGCTTCCGTGGGCGTCTGCAGGGGGGTGCAAAAGGGGCAATTGCACAACACCCAAGCAACAGCAATGCTCTGACACGCCCCGTCCCCACTGCGATAAAACTCGGGTTTTCACCCCGTAAGGCAAAATCCTGGAGACGCCCATGATTGGTTCTGTTTTTTTGTATATGCACGCTGTTGCACCTTGTGTCATCCTTTCTTTTCACTATTTTTGTGTGCAGTTCACCTAATGCTCCTTTGCTTGTATGTTTTTTTTTTCTAAATTTTTCTCGTACTATAGGTACCCAGCTTATTGCTGCCACTGCCTGAAAGCTTGGGGATATTGAAACTGCCTTGTATTTTTACCCTTATTTTCAGCACTAGCTGCTGTGTAGAGTGCTGTTAGTATAAATGAACCATTATTATGTCAACTTTTCGCAATAACGACATACGTGCATCTGCGCCTTCCCTAGACCGCCGTGCAAGCGCACAATGTAGCTGCAGTATATATAGGCATGCGTTGTGTTCGCATTCATACCTGGAATCGGGGCACCAATGTCCAAGCCGCCAGATACGCCGAATACCGCTTCTGGGTCAAGTGTACTTGCGACCCGGGCCTCAAATTCGTCCAGAGGGGCCACGTCCTCTGGACCGCCTCCCGTGGTCGCCCTGCTGCGGCGAACCGCAGCAGCTGTTGGAGAGCCGATAATGAGTGTCGTACGTGTTTCTGCAGCAGTTTTCTGTCGCACACTTATAAGATTATAAACTAGCGGACCCAACTCATCCCGGATACGCAAGAACTACTGCACGTCTTAGTAAACAAAATACAATTATACTGCGTTAATTTAAGTTTGACCGCCACCGATGCCTTAAGGTACAGCTAAAGCATGGCACACGAGCTCCTTTCTTTCCTTCCACTTCGCATACCCTGCTGATGTAGCTTATAAGGATCGGTGTTACATTGTTTAGGCTCAAGGGCGCGGGCTCCATTCCTGGCCACGGCAGAAGTATTGTGATAGGGACGCGGTGAAAGAACACCGGGGCACGTTAAAGAACCAGTGGCGATCAAAATTCATCCGCTCACCGTCACTACGGCGTGGCATGCAATCATGTTGTTTTGGCGCGAAACGCTGCAACTGGTTATATCGCTCACGTGCATGTTTGCGGTTGTCGTGGGCTATGAATCAAACCAGCGAGCGCCGTCGGGCCGCCACAGTTGATATGCAAAGAATGTATCGATATTGCCAGGGTTTATATCAGTCGTTCGGCAATGAATATTTGCTTAGGTATTTGCTGCGCTTACGCTGAAATACGCCTACAGATTTAAGACCCCAAAAGAGTGCCTGTGCCACTGCACGTGCTCTTCAGGGCACTGTATATTGCGCAATAAATTACGGAAAAGGCTCTCACCTCGTGCCTTGGCGGCGCTCTTCACGTCGGACCATTTCTTCTTGACCTCGGCGGGCGTTCTAACAATACCGGATACAGCGAATAAATTAGCTGTGATAGTGTCCCAGGCCCTCTGTTTGGCCTGGGACCCTCGGGGACCCTCGCCTCGGCTTTCTATGGCCCGACGGTGCTCCTCGTAGCCATCGACGAGGGCGGCCAACTCTCCCTGCGTAAAGTTCGGCTGGCGCGCTCGCTTCGGAGGGTTCGCCGACATGTTGTCTGAGCGTAAATGTCAAAACTAACTGGGCCCGCATGAAAATTGGGCTTCAGGCGTGGGCGCGCATGCGATAACCGCTGGCCAATCCATTATCGATATACCCCCTTTCTCTCGAAAGACAGCTGTCACTATACGTCCGGCAAAACGTCATCAGAAAAAGCACTGTGCCTAAAGAAAGAAAACGCCGCATAAATTTCTTATTGCATTTACGCTAAACAAAAAATGGCATTCGGTTTGCGTTAATTAGCCATAAGCACAGGCTTTGGAAACCACCACTTCGTATGATATTAAAGTGCACATCGCAATAATTAACATACAGAAGGTGCACGGTGCGGTTTGAGGTGTACCTCTAAAAAAATGCTCGCGAACATTTTTTTTTTTAATTTTTCGTGCGCTGCTGTGTTAGCATATGACATCGCGCTCAGACCTCCTTGCTTTGACTGCTGCTGTATAAAGCTGAGCAGCTTTCCTGTCGTGTAAAAGGCCGCACTGATGCTTCGCACTAACATTGTTTATACGAAATGCAACTTTTTAGGCCCAGCTACAAGCAGTCTCACGTGAATAAATCTAGCGTGCTCGAATTCGCCCAACAATAATCTTTAATGCAGTGCACCCCCACAAAGGTGCATTTATAATGGCGGACGTAGGGCGCGTTTGAGTCACGTCTCCACACCTTCATTGTCTTAGTTTAAATGATGTTTTGTTGCAGCGCCGTTCGCCTACACTTGGCGATAGTGCACGGATCTTTCCTTCACGTCACCGAACCTGAGTTACTTTTTTAAGAGCGGGTGGCTGTGGTGAAAACATTTATTGGGCTTTAAGAGTGAGAAGAAATTTGCAGGGACCAGCAGGTAAGGAATCGGTCTTTGCAAATACCAGGTTGAGGTCCCGCGGGACTCCGGTGGCGGTGGCCGCCACCCAGGCGCGCCCAACTAAGGCTTGTTGGGCCTCTAAGTCGTGGCAGCCGAGCTGGGTCGCCTCACAGTCCACCCGAGTTGGGTTGAAGATGGGAGGAATGGCCGTGTTGGAGGGGCAGGCCCACACCATGTGATAGGTGTCTGAAGACACAACACCGCAATGCGGACAGCTACCACTAAAGGAGGGGTCGAAGTGTTTGAGAGCTGCCGGGCACTGCCGCGCATTGGTTAGAAGGCGTAGTAAGAGCCGCTCATCCGCCTTAATTCCTTTGCATGGGTGGTGGTAAAGGCGATGGCTATCTTGATAGTATTCTGCAATATCTGTGAAGTAGAGGCGAGATTAAAATCATGTTCTTGATCGGGTGTGGTGAAGAAAACCTCTCATAGGCGCTCGTCCTTCCTTGTTGGCCGTTGTTGTAGGCGCCTGTATCGCGCGCCAATAGCCACGCGACGTTTTTTGCTGAGGCGGGCTGCATTACTGTGGAAGCGTCGCCACCGAAAGAAATTGAACATTAAAAAATTAAAAAGAAACAACAAACAAAAAATAAACAAAAAAGTGGGAAAAGTACAAATAACAAGGCGTACACGATAAACATAACAAAAATGTTAAACAGAAGATGAAAATTAACGAAGAACAAATGTAATATTAAAAAATACAAATAACACATTCTAAATGTACGCACAAACGAGCCACTCATGGCTGCACTGTAATGTCGCAGTGAGTGGCATCGTAATTGTTGCTTTATATATATATATATATATATATATATATATATATATATATATATATATATATATATATATATGTACGTACGGTCATTGATGAAACACGAGCGCTTGGCTTCGCGCAGCGCAATACCCCAGGACGTCTGCTGTAACGCGGCAGCGCGTAAGCGCTGTAGCAGACGCCCGGAACGGGAAGCTGAGATGCAGCGAAAATACATTCGCTATCATCGTATACCCTCGATGCTAGACGCTTCGCGTGCTGCCTTGCTATCACCTGCGCGCACTTCTTTCATTCCTTGTCGTTTCATCGGCTTTGGCGTTGCCTCCTTGCCCTCAAAAGTGGCGAGTAAGTTAAATTTGTACCATTGCTATCGTAATCCCTCGAGATACGAGATACTATCCTTTCCCATATCATATATAGGTCATTTATGAAGGGAATTTGGAGTCAGGTTTCGAGAAACATCGATACCGATGTACACAATGAGTGAAATCTGGACACAGATTCTGAAATATAGAGTTTTCGTTCCACGGTTATCTTTCAGCACATGGCGACCACATGTCCTCACAAGAAGGATGGTTGAGACCAGTCATGTCTGTGTAGCTCACAAACATACCTATGAAGAAAATAAAAAATCACAGCATATCCACGGAGTGAATGATGATGAGTGGGCGAAGCTGCGGAGGTTCAGCGGTAAACCGTGAATCTTCCGTGAATTCTGCCCAGTACATCATCACCGACGTGATATCGGGCGCGTTTATACTAAAGGTTCGATGAGTTATGACGACTTGCAGCTCACTTTAATTTTACATGTACGCTGTGAATTTTCATTGTTTAGAAAACCATTGCTTTAGAAAAATCTGGCGTCTTTTCGTTTTGCTTTAGAAACATCTGGCGTCTTTTCGTTTTGCTTTTAGAAAACATCTGGCGTCTTTCGTTGGTTTATTTCATCAATCAACGGCGTTTTCAACAAAATTTTCATTATTTAATCACGCACAGGAGAAATGTCACCAGGCACTACCTTGGAGGTAAACAATGGCTGCTAATGGGAATGAGAGACAGAAGAAGTCGGCTTTTAGCTAACACTTACACTTCTACTTCTACTAACGTTTCCTACTGGAACATGCCAATGGCTGCTAACGGGGAATGAGAGACAGAAGAATTCGGCTTTTAGTTAACGCGCGCGCTGCGAATTTTTTATTGTTCAACAACGCACAGGAGAAATCTCCCACCGGCACCACCTTGGAGGTCAAGATCTGGTACTAGCGTTATGACTGGTTACACACTACGACTACGAGGGACGAACGGGTGCCGCTTTAAGGAGCTTCGCCCCTAAAATTCTCGCAACGCCTTGCTAGCAAAAGTGAAGCCAGCTTTTGCCCACCAATGGGCTCGGTAAAATGCTCTTTTATGGTGGTGCCTACTTAGAGATCAAATAGCTTTGATCTGTTAGTGTAAATACTACGTAAATTATAAAATAAACGATCGTTGTTGCCGACAAAAGTAACCCGTCGAGAGGAGTATTGGCGATTGATCTCCAATAAAATCTGCCATGACTTTGAGGCTTACTAACGAAAACTAGTAACACAAAGACACACTTGGAGACTTGGAGCAGTATCTGACTCGTCAAAGTTGACTAAACTCGCCTGGCGTGCGCGGAAAACGCTCGCTTTTATTTCTTGAGAAACGTCGCTGGTTTATCGTGCCCCTACTAAGATGGCGGGCGCAGCCGCCATCTTTTGGTGGGCACGGCTTCACTCTTGCGCAATGATCGCCACTCCAGTCATTTTTTAACCTTATACTTTGTCGGCTTGTCTTAGTGCCCAGATCGAAAGCAAAAACAGAACAATAACACAAAATAACACTGAGCAATAAATACATTCCCTGCCATTACTTATTTAATGTAAGCTGTAATTCACTTGCAAACTTAAGAAGACTTCTTAGATTTCCCTAAATTTGCAACAATTTTATTCCAATGCTATCTCTCCTCATACTTCGTGAGTGCTTCCACTGGCGCCTGAGTCACGTTATCATAGGGATCGCTTGACCGTGAACGGTAGACGACACTGAAGAAATCGAATAAAGTGAAAGGAGTATTTGTATTTTACCTGTACCTGTTTTGCTTCATATGAACTTATGCCTCTGCCACACGCTGCTAATTCCCACCCGTTAATCCAACGTAAGTTTTTCTGCACGCTGTCACGCGGTGAAAACAAATGAGAAATGTAATTTGAAAGTGTTGACCATGATGATAGCCTCCTGGGCATATTCTTAGGGGAGAGGGGAAGCGAACAAAATTTTCATTTGACATCTATACACTTGTATCTAGTAATGAGACGTCATAATAAAAGAATACGCCTGACCACTATAAAGAACTTGGCACAGCCGCACAACATAAGCTAAGTGAAGCCAAGAGGCAATAAAAAGAATAACATCGCCGACGACATGAAGAATTGTGGGGACAGCGTGATTCGTTTTATATAATTAGGCTGTTTTTACATGTAGATTAGACAAACAGGAGTCACTAGCGATCTTTTGCGTACGTCCCCGGCGTTGAGACTAAAGGTTTTCAGTTTCAAAACAAATGCGAGTGAGTTCTGTGAACTCATTCAATTTTAAATGTTGTTTTCACCAACCAACTTCGGACTTTTTGTTTATTTTCCCCGATATTATAGTTTGTGAAAACGGGATTCATTTTATACTCTACACGCCTCCCGGAACGTTTTCCTTGTTCTGCATGCGGAATTATTTATGACCTGCACATACAGCGTGGGATTGTTTATATTGATCCTTCAAACTTCATAAACGCAAAAGCGGGAATAATGACTTGTTGGATCTGCATTATGAGTAAACAATGCCGCGGGTCTATCTCGCACAACTGGTAATTCTCACACAGGCGTGTTGCTACGGGGAACGGGTATGCACTTCGTTTGATGAGACATGTCGATTTAGGTTGTGTATTTTTGTTTTACAGCGAAAGCTGTTATGAGATCATTTCACCGGCCGTTCTTGGTGCCGTAGTTGTCCGTCGCCGCCGCCCCCGCCGCCCCCGCCGCCGGTGCCGCCGCCGCCGCCGCCACCGCCGGTGTCCGTAACCAGTATCGCTCGAAATAAGAAAAAAAAACTAAATAAGAAAAAAATTCCAGGATGGAACGAGGTTCGAACCTGGGCCCTCTGCGTGGGAGCCCAGGATTCAACCTCTGAGCCATGCCGGTGCTTGAAACTGCTTTGCAAAAAGGTCCTATACAGGCTTCATGTCGGGAAGGAACCACATTAGCATATGCAGTATAGCGTGGTAGAAGAGTAAAATAAGCACCAAGCGTCGCACAACGCGAATTATGTAACCAGGCGTCATACAATGCGAATTGCGCAACGAGTAGGTTGTTGAATGCTTCCAACCCATTACAAAGAGCTCTGCCATAATTCTTCATCGTCATCACGCACATCATCAACAAAGTGCGCATAATGCCTTACATGCGTTTAGCAGGTACCACGGCTGTCTGTAAAATGACGAAAAATGGCACAGTGCCTACTGCCCTACTTCTCAAAATTTACAATGATTTATAGCGTAGTGGGTTCCTCGCAAGTGCACTTCTGTTGGTTGCCAAGGAAGCCCATAAGGCTCCCATGATCCATTTCCTCAGGGTCTCAATAAAGTCAATTCTCTCTCTCTCTCTCGCTCTACGTTTCTCCGGTTAAAGTGTGTTATAAAGCGTGGTGGGACAGTTAAATAACGACCGGGCGTCACACAATATGCATTCCGTAACTAGTGGGTCGTTTAAAGCTTCCAACCCATTACAAAGGGCGCAACCATAATTATTCATCGTCATCAACCGCCGCATCAACAAACTGCACATAATCGCTTACATATGGTACCTCGCTTCTCCGCAGAACAACGAATAATGTCGTGCTGTGTGCTTCCAAACTTCCCAAGAATTACGCTTTGTGGCGTGGTGGGTACGTTGCTAATGTACCTGTATTAGTAGCCACAGGAGAGTTTATAACGCGCTCTAGAAAAGCCGCTCTTCCAGCTTTCGCTGTGACTGTGCTGCGCTTACCGCGCAGGCCTGGGGTTTTTTCGCTCTAAAATTTGGTGTTATTTCACGCAATGTGCAACGTACGCAGTAGATGCTCGCAGCTTTAGGTAGATTCCACAGAAATAGCGGTTGTGAAACGAAAAATTTGTTTACTAAATTTACGGCAAGATATTGGGTCTGATCAAAATTTGAGATGTAGAAACTCCTTTTGTTACTTTTACCAGCGCAGTGTCCTCTCCAAGAAACCAACCTATTTTAAAGATGTTTATAACGTTCACATATTTCCAAAATGCATGCTTGAGCAAGTTTTTATTTAGAATACGCAGCTATGCCTAGATAGACAACAATGCAAGTAAATGCGAATCGAGGCAGTGAACTACGTAAAAATTAGCCGAATTAATTTAGTACACGTAAGAATTTGTTTATTTTCTGTTTGTTTACTTGCAACTCCGTATATACTGTCTTTATTTTAATTAAATGATTGAAATATTACATGCGCTGAACTAAATAAATCGCGTAATTCACACCGTTGTGGTTATTTATTTTATGTCAGATACTTGAATTCTTAGGTTTTGCGTCTGGAAGTACCTTATTCGTTCCTTTTCAGAAAGTTACCTAAAAAGGAAGCCTCACTCCTAGTAGAGCGTTTGACCGAGCATTACGTCGTTCAATTGCCACTGCTTCTCCTTTTTACTGCACGCCAAGCTATGGAGGGATGTCAGTGGTCCTTGCAGACTCAGAGATCACCAGGGTCTTGTTTTCTTGAAAAGTTCGTGACAACTCTTCTATTTCTCAAATGGAAAATAAAATCCTTATTTCTTCACTTCGCCCCATCTGATGCTAAATTAACGTTATCGCACGTCGCCGGAGTCGTCCTAGGGACCCCGGACTAGGGGTTCCTCCCATGGTTTTTGTTTACTTGCTTAATAAAAGATGTTTTCTCTCTCTCTCTCTTGTTCAAGCACTTTCTTCATTTATCAGCGTTTCCATTGATAATGTTTTTTTCACTAAGTGTTTTGATGCTAAAAGTCTTGCTAGAGACAAAATAAGCAAGGATACGAAAATAGCTTGAGCCATATTACCCATCTGTACTGACAATCGAGGCTGCATCCACAGAAACGGCGGTTCCATCAGCTTTCTTGGTCAGACGAACCTGACAACTGCCACAAAAAGAAATAGCCTCCCAGTACACGTGAGGGTAATTTTGTTCCCACTGCAAATCAACAAATTCAAACGAGAGTATAGTATAGCTTAGATGTCGCAACTGAAATACGTCATCAGCTGGAGGCACAAACGACTCCGCTTCCCGACTTTCATAGCTGGGACAACGATGACTGGAAGTGGTGCGTAGGAGGACACACTGCATTGGTACCGAAGGTGACCTTCAAGCTGGGTGTTCGTGGTTGAAGATCGAAAGGAATGACTAGACGGTGGGGAACCTAATCTTTCATCTTCATTGTCCATTACTGCTGCCACATGTCTTTATTTATACAAGAACGAATAACTCAACCGAGAGCCGCTAATGAATGACCAGAAAGCTTTCAAGTGCGCTGGGGTTTGTGGACCGCCGTTCTTTTAGTCACAGCAGCTATAAAAAGCAAGTCCTTGTAAAAAATCTAAAAAGAAGGGCAGTCGGGAGAATAAAAAGAATTTAAGGCGTTTTTATGTGCATGGAAACCGCCGAACCAACGCAAATTTCTTTCTGTCGCCTCATTTCAAAATCTAACAGTCAATTACACAAGCTTGCCGCTAAAGGCAAATAGTCTCTTGATAGACATATCAATTGCAATATCGTTGATTAGAGCACGAAACTAGAGCGTATAAATTGGTACCAAGTGTATTTCATGCTGAAAAAAATGGTCTCTATACAGCCCACTCAAACCACGCGACATCTTCTCATTAAACAACACTGTAAAAATATTCCAGCTGTCCTTCTTGAGGCAATATTGGTCGTTGCACGAAGCACTTAACAAGCTACATATGTTGCCGGGAATGGCAGGCTGTCAAGTTTATTTCATAGGACCACTATATTCATCTGACGACTGAGCCAGAAAAAAATGTACAAGTTTCGCGAAGTGTGGAGGAACTAAAGACAATGTGTTACCTTGTAGTACATTAGCTACCAGCACTACTTAAATCATCGCAGTTGCATGGAGTCAAATATGAGCATTTGTGTTCTGAACTATAGTCGGGAAAATTGCATCAGCATGCGGATCACACAATGAAAAATGGTGGAGTTTTCCCGAAATCGGGTCTTTATTTGTGTCGAGAAAATTGTAGTTTATTTCTCCAACACCATCAAGACTACATGAGGAAGGAAGAGTGGTGAAGCGAAAAAGATAGTCTTAACATTTGACACCTCGGTATTTTTTACCCCTAATATAGCGCAAGAATTCTAGATTCTTAGTAGTGTTCATGGAATGAGAAGCTTCTATTGTTTATTTCACTTTCAAGCTAAGCCCTCAAAATGTCACGAATGCGTCCAACTTCCTTGCCCAATACTGAATAGTGATTTGAATAGCAAAATGATATTAGAGTCAATGCGTATATGCATAAGACGCGGGCAAGCTTCAGAAAAACCATATATATATCTGTCACTTTCATCTGAGAAGTAGATGGAGATCGATTGTCGGCGGTTTCTTGGCTGCACCGAAATATTATGCGGGACGATACGGGATAATATTTAAATGAAGTTTTGTGCCTGATGTGCCGCAATATTGGTTTCTTCGCCAGCACGATCCCAGTCCGCATTATATAAAGCAATTTAGTTTCCTTTAGTGTCCCCGTGCTGTGCCGCCGTTATGACGCTCGAGAAATTAATAAAGAGCAATATTCAATAATGTGACGACTAACCATACTTCTGATGTTTCGGTTTTCTATGAACGCTTTGTTGCAACCTTTTCACCATCATGATGAATGTAATCGTTATGCAAAGACGCGCTTGCGGCTTTAGCTGGAAAGAAAAATCAATGACAAAGTATATTAATGAAATAACTACTGTGACATGCATTTATAAAGTGCTCCAGAATGTCAAGCTGGAAGAAATGATCAACGAGAAGAAGACAGGGCCTACTAATTTGATGAAGTAAGCAAACACAACAGCTGAATATACGTGCAAGTATGACTTAAAAAGTAAGAAAGAACGCTGCAAAGCTGTTTATTGCATATATTACAAAAAAGAGCGCAGAAATGTGGCTATGCATTGTTTTGTTCGATTATCTACTCTTTAGCGTGGTCATCTACTCGGCAAGAAAGTGATCATGAGAAAAATTAGGGCAGATTTATGCTTTCCTCTATTGATGTACGCGATTTTTTTAATTCAATATGTTTGCGCACAATGTGTTCAATAGGGAGCGGGGGTGCTGCTATCCAGTGCGTTTTATTGTGAGCTAGTGAAAATTATTTAGCTTCTCTTTCATGTTTTCATGTTGCTCACCTAGGCAGAAATTGAGACAATGAAAAGCACATGATACATAAACGTGCCTACAAAAAGACATTATTGGAATTGGAAGTAGCAAGACCTTTTACACTATCATGGTGTTGCCTAAATTGTCGATCGTATGTCAAACGCATCATATATGTTTTTATGTTACTGGGAGAAGGTGCGTGTATTTGCTTGCGCGTGCGTGCGTGTGTTCATGTCCTGGTTTTTCTGTGAGTACGTTGTTTGACAGTTCTTAATCGCCCCGGTCCGTTGCTCCTTGTGTTCTGGTGAGAAATGTCTGTGTTGTATGCTCTCCCCTTCAATAGTCGCCGGCGCCTCATTTGCGCGCCAACATCTTTCTTCATGTCAATAAAATAAAAAACATTTCTTCCTATCGGAGAGCCCATCCAATGACAGTCTTACACAACCGCGTTCGGCTTTCAAACGCGTCAACGAAGAATGTTACTTTTCTTTCGTTGAACAAGCTAAGCCACAGCAGACTTGACAAATGCATTCTCTTGCTAAGTCCTTCCCGTATCCGTGTTTTTTCTTCAGCACCCTTACAATTTCTGTGCCCGTACTTCGTGTGTAAAGAACTTCTAGTGTAAGCAATTTCCGACGCCGGTATGAATGCAGTCGCGGAACGCATACACTTCAATTCAAGGACCGGAGAATGGAGACCTTCAGAGCTTCTCATGAACCAACTTAGCTTTATTTACGCCCATGCGAATGCTTTATCTGCAAATTAAGTGAACCTCACTCGTGTTTTCTTGTACGAGGTTAATGAAATTGCTGCAATAATGTATTCTGTATGGCAGCGCAGAGTTGTTTCTGTATACTGCTGTGCGTTTTGGAAACTGCCAAAATTTGGCAACCATTTCACGTAGGACCACAAAAATAATTTAACTGCTTGTACCGTTTTATGAATGCTGACTCAGTGTGAATTAAAACATGGCAAAGAGATATCAGTAATTGGTTACGCCTTAATCGAAGTGTAACCAATCGCAGTGAACCGTATGCGCATCGCATCTGCAATGCAAGGCCTAAGCATTGCCTTAAGCTGCTCAATTTAAGGGCAGTTTTTTTTATGAAGTTCTCCAGCTTTATTAACACTGGACTGCCCATCAGACCGAGAATTGCTGTAGCCGTTCTGGTATATGACGTGCTGCAGGCAATTCAGAAGATATAATACGGCAAGTACGTAGCCTGCTTCATGCAGTGGTCACTTCAGGTGAAAAATAAAAGGCTCTGACGACCACAGGTAATGAATTACCTGTAACGGAATACGCGACATCGCTGTTTTTCTCTCTTTAATTTTTTTCTCGTGAAAGACAGTAGCATCTGTTGGAGTTCAATAGAACGAATGGCTGGTCACGCGCGGCTGTGGAGGGTGAGTCTGTTCAGTCAGAAGTGGCGCATTGCAGGCTGGTTAACCAAGACAGATTATGTAAAAACTCTCAAAAACTTGTGCGAAAATATATAGCCAGTAGCTGCAACAATATCAATCGCGAGCAAGAAGTTCAGGAATGAAGCATTTAGCGAAGTAGTGGGTAAATCGAGAACCTGTACAAAAGTTGTCATAACGGCTCAACGAAGAGGTTTGCAAGCCTGTATTAAATCTATAGACTGTATATCTTGAACGTGACTTTTATTTCCTGTCGCTTAACACGAAAGATGACGTAAGTAGGCTTCATACACTTACACAATATTTTTAATAAAAATCTGATAATATTAATTGTTGGTCTTTTACGTCCGAAAACCACGATACAATTATGAGGGATGCCATAGTGGAGGACTCCGAGAATTTCTTCCACCTGGTTCTTTAACGCGCACCTAGATCTGCGTACAGGGATCTCTAATGTTTCGCCTCTATCTAAATGTTGCCGCCGCGGCCGGGATTCGATCCCGCGACCTTCGGGTTAGCAGCCGAGCACCATTAGATTACCGTGGCGGGTCGGTCAAAATATATTAGGAATGAGTTGAATGTAAGACTCCTCTACACTCTTATTCAAGTACCGTATAACGTCCGGCACATAAACGGCCCATTTTTATTCCACCACAACGTACTGCATATAAGCGGCCCTTCAATCGCCATTAAGCGTGACAAATTCTGCGGTGACGGATTGGGCCCGCTATATGCGGCCGCGAGCGGTCGCAACGCTTATATGGAGCCCGAGGCGGAAATGGCTCGAGCGGACGCAACGCTTATATGGGGCCCGACGCGAAAGGCGGACGCAACGCTTATATACAGAGCCCCGCCTCCCTGACCTTCGCCTGTGTGAAAAGCCACAAATACGTTTTATTTTTAATAAAAATTATGGCCTGTAGCATATCACGACACTGCTGCCACCTACATTCTTTTTGGTTTAGACTGTAAGCTAACAGTTGCAACAGGTCTCGTACTGCCGGAGCACCACCAGCTTCCCGTGAACACATGTGTGCCGCGCTTACATGTTTATCGTGTATTGTGTGCGTTTATTGCGTGCTTATCGTACGCGACATTCGTCGACTGGGCATTTTCCGCGTGTTGGGGCGTTCTCCTGCCTTGATCCAGTGGCAGATGATGGTCGTTGTTCGTTGCCACTCAACACAGCCTCACGGGACGCACAGCTTTGTGTCCGCGCTCAAAAGTGCTTTCTTGCTTCGTTCATCGATTACTCACGTTGATCGAGTGATCGAGTGTACTTCCGAAGACAATCCGCGTCCGAGTGTTTTGACAAGCGGCGACCGCGGTTCCACAGGAGCGGAAGCTTGAGCCTTTTGACGAGCGACTGTGCCAAACTTGGGTAAGTTGAAGAAGGTCGCTGAACTACGTAACTTTGTTACTTCATTGCATGAAAACTGTTTGCAGGAACCGTCGTATTGGCACAGCGAGGATGATCAACAGATACCCGATAGGCAGGTATGTTTTGTGCTTTGGGTGCTCTTATATACACCACCATAAATGACATGTTTGAAGGATGCGCATTGCGCTACGCAATCTTATGCTTCGCTCATGCAGGCCTCGTGTCGTTGTGCTGTTATTCCTTGACTGTTTACTGTACGAGATCATCGCTTGAGAGTGTTTCTAGAATCCCTTGTCGCCGTTATAAAGTGTGTGCTTTTAAACACATGGGGTCGTCCCATAATGTTTTCACTGTGGTGATGCGAGAGTTCACCAAACTCGGCAATAACACGCAAAATTATCACAAGACTGGGGACGTGATACAGGGGCGTAGCCAAGGGGGGTGTTGGGGGGGTTCAACCCCCCCCCCCCCCCCCCCCCGAAATTTTTCAGTTTTGCTTGCGTGTATAGGCACGCACACATACAAACGCACGCACGAACATACATAAAGTATGGTTGAACCCCCCCCCCCCCCCCGAAAAAAATTTCTGGCTACGCCCCTGACGTGATAACAAAACACACAGCCCTGACACGCGCACACGATGATGGATATGTTTTCGTGGTTGCGTCCCCGAGCTTTTCGCCAGAAATCCATGCAGTTGTTTTGTGGTTAGGATTTTAACCTAGCTGCCTCATAAATGTTTTAAAGGAGCTCACTCGAAGTAATGTATTTGAGTGAATTACGTTACGTACTGGTACTAAGTGCACACTCCAACAAATGCGTACTTAATGTGAAGAAGCACATGTTTATATCAAATAGTGTTAGTAGCCGAATATGTCAATTCAATTAGGTTAATTAAGCTAACACATGCTACTCTTTGTTTCAATATTGTGTGTTTGAGAAAATATGCGTGAGCTCGTGTTCTGCCATTATATATTTTTTCTTAGCATCTTTAAGCACACGAGGTTCTCTATCACAAATAACTTAGATTGTGCTCATGTTGCGAGAATGTTGCTTTATTGTGTGGTGCTTTAAGTTATTGTATTTCACGCTTTTTTTTACTTAGCATAGTACCAATATTGCTCTCTTACTTAAATGCATAACCAAGGTTTAGTATGCAGTGATTTAGGGTTTATTGAGCTTTGTAAGGTCATAAATTAAAAGAAAAAGATCTCAATTCTCAATATATGTTTCCAGAAGTTCACAGAAAGTTGGAAAATATTATCGGTTTTGTGAAGGCCTTACATAACTTAAAATGAAATCAAATTGACAGCTCATCTCTACAAGACAAACTACACGGGAATTCGCTTTAGAGAACCAAAAGTTTGTTCCCTGAATGGCTTACATTCATGATGCAATACAATATGCATGGCTCATTCCCACCTCACACCAAGTGCACATGGACCACGCACACTCTTTCATTTTTTTTATATTTCGATAAAAGTGTGCATATCGTTGTTTTCATGTGGATCGCCCATAGGACTATGTGCATATTTCGGGTATTCCTTACAGTCTTGGGCAATAACTAGTTACTAGTAACGCGTTACCGGTAAGTAGTTACTTTTTTCGGTAACTTGTAACTGTAACTAGTTACTTTTAATTTATAGGAACTTGTAACGGTAACACTGTTACTTTTTTACAGAGTAACTGTAATGGGAAATACCATTACAGTTACTTTCCCATATCCTCTCCACCTTTCATCTTTCCACTGCACGGCTCCCCTACCAATTTAGGGGTGGAGGTCGCTTAGAGAATTATCTACCCTGCAGAAGACCGAGGTCAGCAGTCAGTCTTTAACACAACTTAAGTTTACTTGTAAACTACATGTAAGTCAATCATGTTGGAACTGAACAACTTGCTAAATTCAAGTAGTTTTTTTTTTTCCGGCGTATATATATCCTTTTTGTCACTTGAGCTTCTAGCTCGGTTCTTGGTGTACCGGTGGAACATCACGACGCCAAGTTTATATTCTCCTTCGTCCGAGGCTGCGCAATAATCGTGTTTGACTGACGGCTAGAAAGCAGCAGAGCGCGAAACGGTTGAGAGGCACAAATACTGTGAACTAAGTAATTTTTCAAAACCTCTTTGAAACTAATTGTAAAAGGTTTACTCCAAATTAATACAACAATTATTAACAAAATCACATGGACGCTTTGCCTCCTATGCATGTGACATCCTCAGTATACACTGGCAACAAGAAAAAGAAAAGGAAAGAAAGAAAAAAATTTGCGGAGATCGACCAGTGTCCCATACGTCCGTGTAAACCAGTAGGGGAATGTGGTTGTTGCATGTTATAGTCGGATACAACTTTAGAAGTCAGCGGCATTTTCTCCTCAAAGGCAGATGAACACAAGCCTGCACCAATGGGCGCGCACTCGGGACGGACATCATGAGCGGGATGGCGGTGGCTTCGCCTTTGGAGAACATCGGCGCGTGCATGAGCGGGACTATTTCTTTTCTTTAGTCTCTCCTGACTTCTTAAGTTGTATCCGACTATAGTTACTATATATGCTACGACATGGCTCCTAAAGGTGCCATATACAGTAACTATATTGCAGGCCGACGCGTCGCGGCGAATGAACCGCGATTCCAGGAGTTCCTTCCCCTCACCTTCGTTCACGAGCCAGCGTCGTCACAGTGTTTACGTCAAAGCTATGCCCTGTTCTCCGGAAGTGTTAAACAAGCTCCATCTTAGAATGCGTTTCATGAGTTGCTTTAACAACATCCCGTTTGCCTTCTTTAAGCCTTGTTGATTCTTTCCTTCCCATTTCGCCGATGCAAGTCGCGTCGCAATGCCCGCATCGGGCTTGTATATCACCCTACTCTGATCGTCTGCAGGTGTGCAATCTTTGGGTTTCGCGAACACATGCCCCAGAGTATAACGGGACTTAGAAACGGTTTGTATGCCCAGCGGACGCAAAGCTAACCGAACAGGGTCTGATATACCTTGAACATATATATGGAACAGACACAATGGACGTCGTCTTCATTCGTCACACACTCTCCGTTGCTATTTGCATGCGCTTCTGGGTGTCGTTAATAAACATCCTATGATACTGCTGTCGTTCTAGTGCATCAACCACATTTTCCATTTTGAGTATCAGAGGACATTTGTTATTATTATTTGCAAATAAATTCCCTTTTTCACCAACGGTGCATGAACAACAAAATTGATGCAACAAAATGAGGTGTACACAACAAATGCTTGTGTTTGGCCCCCTATTAGGTTTACTTCGTCTAGGGTTTTACCACGTGCAATTTTGGCTGCCCGCATGCCTTCATACATATTTAATAAATGAATTCTATCGTTTGGTTTGTAATCTATTATTTATTTTATACAGTAACGGAAAAGTAGCGACGTTACTTCGTCACAGTAACTGCAACAAAGTAACGACGTTACTTGTCACAGTAAGTGTAACTGTAACAGGTTACTTTTGGAAACTCTGTAACTGTAACTGTAACAGTTACTTTAACAGAGCCAATGACTTCACCCATCAAGCACGTGTTTTTCAGACACCCCTCTCAATATCACTTAAATTCCACATGTGGGCTTTTAAAAGTACGCCGCCCGCTTTCCCCGCCTGTAGTTGCCTTACCCACCATCTTCTGCAGCCCTTTGTGAGGGCTAGACGTGCCGCCCTTCTGCAGCCTTTCCAAGTGGCTTTCATACTCCACTCTTTTTTTTTTGCCTTTGACGGCTCTCGCTCAGTAGAACCCCCCCCCCCCCCCCTTTTCCATTTTTTTTCTTTTTTTCTCTCCTTTTTCTTGCTTTTTTTTTTCCTTCTTTGCAGCTCCCCTTACTTCTGAGATGAGAGGCCTGAGCGCCGTTGCAAACTTTCTTGAAATGATGTGGCAAGGGCTACACTCCTCTCTCTAGTTTTCTCTTTCCAGGCAGCAATTACCAACAGCGACAAGCACCACCGCTAGACATGACGTCAACACTAACCCTTTAAAACTAACACGCCAAGGATGACAAGGTGCCTTCGATAAAGATAGGTCCCCCTATGGAAGCGTCGGCCAGCCTGTCTGAGGCACTTTCTCCTGTTTGAAACCTATCCCACTTTTTTGGCTTAGGTAACTGTAACACTGTTACATTTTACTGGTAACGTGCCCATGACTGATTGCTTACTGTGTACATGTGTGAATGTTGAACACGCAATGGCACTCTTTCAATAGTCTGCAAGTGGCTGGTCCACTAATACCTGTTTCTTATTGCACCCTGATCCCTTCATTCAAGGATCGATCTCTTTAATATATGAATATAGACTTGCCTGAGGACATGTTTGGTACTCACTATCTGTGTGTGGTTGGGTTTGTCTTGAGTGAAAATCAACATTTCCTTGTGGTATCTATTATGCATGTATCAGCGATGAGAGCTGTTCATGGCACCGACACAGAGGACAGATTGCAGTACAAGATAGGAGCATACTTTCTGCAAGCCCGGGCAAGCCATAATGAGTGGTAGGCATTTCTTTCATCACTAGATTGCGACAGTTTGGACACATAGCACCTATAGACCTTATGCAAAATCTGCTGCCATCTAGCGGCCGCTGTGTGCATTTCCGCCATGTTGAAGGCTAAGCGCGCTCCGCATGTAGACAAGGAGCGTACATATCAACGTGTGGCGGCTGATAAGAACGAAAATGCCAACATATTTTCGAGTGCTGTGTTGCTGAGATTGAGGAAATTGGGATGCTGAAAGAAGGTTTGCAGGAACCAAGCCTCCATGTTAGTACATTTCCTCGTGGCCGACGAGAATCAGCAGATCGTTCCGTTGCTTCGGTTACTGCTTACGACTAACGCCGTGTTTCCGTTCGCCGTTAATATATGTGGTATGTGACAGCATCGGCACTCATCAGAGAACACTCTTTCATGTCATGCCAGAACAAGAAAGTTTTCGCACCGTGTGCCTTGCTGCAGGCACAAACCCACTTCGTGTACGAGCTTCAAAGCTGCATCGCGGCTACTCGCGCATGCCTGCGCTGCTGTTGATATTAGCTTGTTTATTAAATTGCGATAACAATTACATGTTAGACAGATAGCTCGTGCGCGTCATTGATTTGCAGCGGACGGACCGATTGTGCTGGAGCGTGTTGTTTGTAGTTTGTTTTCGATGGTGGAGTTTAACAAGGTAGCGTCTGGTGGGATGCTTTGCGTGCGTATTTCTTCACTATGCGTATTTTTCAAGCATTTCATGTGGTATCACTGCCAGGTTCAGACGGGTTGCCCGGATGTCCTGACCGCCCCCACCCCTTACTTTTTTTTGTTTAACTTATACCCCAGGAAGAGCAATCAGGTTCTCCCAAAAGCTGATCCCCCCTTCGGAAAAATCCTCTGTACACTCCAGTTTGCTATGAAATGTTAACAGGTGCTTCAAGTGCGTGGTACTTTTCTTATGAAACTAAATAAAATGCTGTTCCGGGAAATGTGCTACATTCTACCGTGGGTGCGCTACCGCTGGTTACGCGCTGAGGCGGTTTCAGTCGGCGAAGCAAAACTGCCTTGCCGCAACGGGTTTAAATTGTAAAGCATCAGTAGGCCCCTAAAGCGACAATGTGAACACGAATATTCTTGGCGTTTCCTGTTATATAGGATCACATATCGGAAGGATATTCAATAAAATACCAGCTGATCGGCATCTACTTCTAGGAGACACTACACTTTTCATGTTCACTTTCCACGTGCATGAGATGCGCAATTTTCTGCATTTTAATCGCACGGTAATTCTGTACATAACATAGGTCGGATGACTACAACAGCGAAATAATATTATTTCAAAGATAAAAAGAGGACAACGTTTTATTTAAAATTAGATGGACACTACGTCGGCTCGACATAGGCTGTCCCTCATGAAATATGCTTTCAATTGGGTCAACTGCACTTTCTTACCGTCATCGCTGCGCCTAGCCGCGCTAAATAAAGCCTCTTCCCAACCATCCTACATTATACAAGCATGATATTCAGATAGCTAACAACGCTTTATTCGCTACACTGAAAACAGACAGGCCAATTTGTAACCTAGCGCAGAGCTTCATTAATTATCGACGACGACAGGCCTGCACGTGACTCGCAGTGTCAAACTTGTACCTTCTTCTCGCTGTGAGGCGGTTCTTTACACGTAATAACCGTCAACGTAAAAACTAGGAAATGCCGGTAACATGTACAGGCCCGCCTGGCATTTTTATGCCCTGATTGCCGACTACCAAAGCGGATACAAGCAAGAAGTGATAGCGGCGACAGCAATAGAATTCGGGCACAAGCCTCCAACATGGCGCCGAATCGTTAGCTTCGTCAAACCTCCAACAGATGGCAGCAATTTTGCATAAGGTCTATTGATATACAGCATATACTGGCCTTTAGCTTAGGAGTGAGAAACGTACCTTCTGCACTTCAGTGCAATGCATATTATTTAGTTTGCATTCCTTGAACATGGAACGTCGGATAGTTTGTATTGTTGAGCTTGTAATCTTTGAACATGGGATGTCGCTAGAGCCAACGTTTTGAAACTTGGAGTTGTCTTCATGAAGGGAGCAACTGTTAATTCTTGATGTTGCCATCTTGATGAAGGCAAGTCTACTCGTACAAGAGTTGGCTGCAGTGACATACCGTTTGAAGATTTTTTTCGTCTCTTCAAGCCTCCTCCATCTTCCATCGAACATATGTGTTGTTTGTGCTGCCATGAAACTGTGGTGCAGCTGCCATGAAAAAAAAAATTGGGCGTGCGCAGGCACAGCTCCATCGAAGAAAAATAATTATTTCTTTGTTAAAGATAGTGAAGGCACACTAATGCAATCTCAGCCAAGATTATTAATAGTTGCTGACTCAATTTTAATGTAGTAGTTTCGTTGCTGTGCATACGCACGATGAAACTCTCATCAAAAAGTGGGAAGCAACCACACATGCTCCAGTGTTCAGCTAACCAGTCATCACTGCCTTTCTTTATGTTTCAGTCTTCCCTGAGCCTTTCTTTGATATACTGCCCCATTTGCCCCACATAATGCTTATCCCAGGCACGTAGGCAAGGGGGGGGGGCCCGGGGGGCCCGGGCCCCCCCCGAAATTCGTCCAGCCTTCTATATTCCCAGGCAACTTTTGTTTTATTTTTGCCATGGAAATACTTTCTTTCGAACAATTAGGCCTTGGGCCCCCCCCCCCCCCGAAAAAAATCCTGGCTACGTGCCTGGCTTATCCCATCATCTGATAAACGATGCCTTCCTTACAGAGCACATAATGTGTCCTGTGATTCCTATTGCAGCCAAGTGAGTGTCTGGGTTGCAACCTTTTCATAGTTTAGCACGCTTATTTGAAGCCGTGAACACTATGCTGATGATTGCCCGAGCACCAACCGTTCTTATATTGTCGGATATCCCGTGCAGGTATGACATAGTGGCAAACATATTTTGGCCATCACGATTAGCCATTTCTTTGGCCTGGCAGCTGGAAGGTGTTTGTTTAGTAGGGCTTCTGCAGCCAATACAGCAAGGGGAGCAGGATATCCTGCTTGCATCCAGCGAGTTCTTGAAATCAAGCCTCGTCCACAAGAAATAGGAACATGATTATTTAGTACAATATGCAAGCACATAAGTTTTTAAATGTTTTAGATATGAGGATGACTGCGTCTTTCTTTATTAAATACCACAAAGGTTCTTTCGAATCTGAAGCCACTAACATATTAACACTGGCACATGATTACTAACACCCACTGGTGCTTACCCACGAGCATCCGGGCAAGGATTGTACCATATCAGGTTCCTGAATGTACAATTTCATTTGCATAAAAAGTGCATGAGCTAGTTATACGAACTGATGGGAAACAAGCCATTGCTGCCTCTTAGTTTCTCCCACTCAATAATGGTAGAAAGGTGCATTGTCTGACACTGCTCGGACAGTGGCGTAGCGAGGGGGTAGCAGACCGGGCCCATGCCCCCACTTGCCCTCTTCCCCGAAATGAATTTCTGCCTATGCCACTGTGGCTCGCTAACGCAGTAAAATTTCTGTTCCTATTACTTGTGGACAAGCCTTAATTTCCAAAGAACTCCCCTGACACAAGCAGGATATCCTGTTCACCTTGCTGTATCGTTTGCATATGCCCTACCCTTAAAACCACCTTCCAGTTGCCAAGCCAAAAAAAAAAAAAAAGCCAAATCTTGATGGCCGAAAAATGTTTGCCACGATGCCATATCTGCACGGAATATTCAACAATATAAAAACGGTTGGTGCTCGGAATCATCAGCATAATGTTCATGGCCTCAAATAAGCATGTTAAACTATGGAAAAGCAGCAACCCAGATACTCAGAGGAGAGGCTTGGCTGCAATAAGAATCACAGGACACGTTACGTGCCCTGCATATAAGGTACCGTTTATCAGATACTCCTATCACGGGGTAAGCATTATAGAGGGCAAATGGGGCAACATCTGAAGGAAAGATTCAGGGAAAATTGCAACAATGTAAAGAAACGCAGCGATTGCCTGTTTGCCAAACAGTAAAGAAACTATACTACATTGATTATTGAGTCAGCAAGTATTCATAATCTTGGCCGAGATTGCGTTAGTGTGTCATTACACTACTTGTCAAAGAAATAACTATTTTTCCTGGACGCAGCTGTGCCTGCGCATGTTGAAGTTTTTCTTTTTAAATTATAAATATGTGTGATCTGAGTCCAAAAAACACTTAAAAGATAGCGCCTATCTGTGTCCCTTCTTGTCCTGTCTTCACTACTCTCTGCAATAAACGTAATGGTTAAAAGGGAGCCGTTCGGCGACCTAACAGCTTGTCACTATTAGTGGGTTAGTAGGCCTTGAGGCGCTCCACGTTGACTATGTCGCGCCCTCGACGGCGCATGTCCAAAGCTGGTTCGATGGGTTCGATCAGGTAGTTGACCGGTGATGTGCGCTCGATGACCCGGTAGGGGCCTTCGTATTTCGGCAGTAGTTTTGAAGAGAGGCCAGTTGCAGTGGTAGGGACCGAGAGCCATACGAGCGCTCCGGCGACTAACGTGGACTCAGAAGTGGTGGTGCCACCGTGAAGGCTCTTCTGCCGCTCTTGTTCGTGCGTTGTAAAGGTCTTTGCAAGCTTGCGACACTCTTCAGCAAGCCTGGCTGTGTCAGAAATAGGCGCACACTCAGATGGATCCGGCTTGTAGGGTAGTATCGTGTCAATGGTGTGCGACGGGTGCGTTCTGTACAACAGGAAGAAGGGTGAAAAACCAGTAGTGTTCTGAGGGGCGGTATTATAGGCGTAGGTGACGAAGGGCAGAATGGCATCCCAATTTGTGTGATCGGCGGCGACATACATTGAGAGCATGTCGCCGAGCGTGTGGTTAAAGTGTTCGGTTAGGCCATTCGTCTGCGGGTTGTAAGCAGTAGTTTTGCGGTGAACAGCATGGCACTCTTTAAGAATGGCTTCGACGACTTCCGGCAAGAAGACACGGCCTCGATCGCTGAGAAGCTTCTAGGGTGGACCGTGACGCAGCATGAATCGGTGTAGCAGGAAGGAGGCAACATCGCACGCTGTAGCCGCTGTGAGGGCAGCGGTTTCGGCAGATCGCGTTAGATGGTCAACGGCGATGATGGCCCAACGGTTACCAGCCGAGGTCAGAGGAAGTGGTCCATACAAATCGATGCCCACGCGCCCAAACGGATGGTTAGGGCAAGGTAATGGTTGTAGACCGACTGGTGACACGTGCGTTGAAGGTTTTCGGTGTTGGCAATCGAGGCAGGAGCGGACGAACTTCTGCACGTAACGGTACATCCCTCGCCAGAAGTATCGTTGTCGAATGCGGTGGTAAGTTTTGGATACCCCAGAGTGCGCGCATTGCGGATCAGAGTGGAAGGACTCGCATATTTCAGCACGCAGACTTCGGGGTATCACAAGTAGCCACTGGCGGCCGTTGGCGTTGTAATTGCGTCGGTGCAGTAGGTTGTCACGAATGGCGAAATTGTGGGCTTGACGACGCAACGGGCGAGTGGTTGGTGTTGCCGACGGATCAGTGAGCAAGTCTATCAGCGAGGTGATCCATTTATCCTTGCGCTGCTCGGTAGTGATGGTGTGAACGTCGATGGAAGAAACAGCAATGTGAGATACTGAGCAGGAGGCATTGGCGTCAGGCAAGGGGGAGCGCGAGAGGGCGTCGGCATCAGCATGCTGGCGTCCGTTGCGGTACAGCACGCGGATGTCGTAGTCTTGCAGGCAAAGTGCCCAGCGGGCGAGACGGCCCGAGGGATCCTTCAATGATGACAGCCAGCATAGTGCATGATGATCGGTGGCGACATCAAATGGGCGACCATACAAATAATACATGAAAATTTACTACTTTGAAAATTATTAGAGAAATACAAATGCAGAGGTTCATTATTCATATAAAGGCCTATTCATACAGCAAATATGAACAAACTAAGATGTTCACAGAAGTAACCATAGCGTCCCAAATTTGACTAATTTTCACTAACGCAGCGTTTGTCGTGAATTTTTAAAAATGCATAATTTGCTCAGAATTCCATCAAATTGTAAGAGCTATTTCTTCTTCACTTCTACTTATGCTAAATAGAAAGATATTTGTAATGTATAGCTTCAGTAGCTGCCAGCATGGTTGCGAATTTACGAAAACGCACTCTTCGTAAGATGGTCGTCGTCAACCGGCGACGCTCGTCGAACTTTCCTGTGTTGAAAAAAATTTTTATGTGAAAACAAATTGCGATTTCGTGCTGTGCAGTCATATGTGCACAACATACAAAATTATCAGGAAAATCGGAAACATCAAGTATACACCCTTTTTTTTTATCTTTCGTGGAATCGACCATTGTATATGATGTTATCTCTGTGAAAACACTTGGGTTCAGGTGATATCTTAAGTATCGGCGTGATTTCTAGAAAAGTTAGTCGTGAGTTCAGCACTGCTATGTGCTCTTTTCTTGAGTAGCTGTGCTATCCTGTCAAGATGTTTAACAAGTAACAACGCACTTGAATGTGGATTCTTCTTTGTGGCAAAAGAGCGCAGACAACAGGACGAAGAACATACAGGGCACAGAGCTGACTATCAACTGATTTCCTTATTGGAAAGTCTGAGAATCTGTAGGCAGGCGAGCAAAAATCGAAAAATGGCACAAATGCTATCAAGTGACTCGGCCGCCCGGCTTTTTTTTTTGGATAGGGTTTACAAGATGCGGCAGAAGCCGATTTCATTAAAACATAAACACAAGCAAAAAATGGCAAAAAAGAACAATGACATGGTGGTCAATACCAAACTGATTAAAACCGCTAAAAGTCTGACATTCATAAATCAACAAAAACGAAGAACCAGGGTCTGAAAAAAAAAAGGTTTTTAAGCAAGTGACAGCAAGGCTAGAAAACTGCAACCACTAACAATAAAACAGAAAACAAAACAAGAAAACAAAACATGTGACAACAAGCTTAGTGATCACAATTGAGGCTCATGGCAGCTAATTTCTTCGTCAAATAATGCTAGTGATAGCGCGCTAACGCAAGCTGCTCCCCTTTTGTGAATTATGTGCGCCTCATAAATTTTGTGAGCACATTACTCCCGATATTTAATGAGAACTTGCACATTGTCAAGCAATGGGGAGCAGCCGCATGATGTACAATGCCAGGTTCCTGCCTGTTGTTGCTTTTAAAGATTTGGCATGTTCACGCATTTTGTAATTTATGCATCGTCCGATTTGTCCTACATATGATTTTCTGCATGATAATGGAATGTCATAAATGACGTTCTTCAAGCATTCAATGAAATGATTTCTGTGCTTCTTGTCACAGCAAAAGGATACTGTTTCATCCCTGTTAACTAGCCTGCATAGGGAGGCCAGATGGTTTGGGATGGAGCACAAAACTCTTATGCCTACTCTGCCTGCAGTCTTCTTCAACCTATGAGAGAAACCGTGAATGTAGGGAACGTCAGCCAAGGGAGAGCGAGTGTGCTTGTTTGGCCTGTTATTTCTGGTCGTTCTAAGAGTGACGAGCATCTTTTCAGCTAGGGAGCTCAAAAGAGCACTAGGGAACCCCGCGCTCCTCGAGCGTTCCACTTGAATCGTAAAACTTGTTTCCGTCCACTGAGGGCATGATCGGATGAGGGCGTTTCTCATGGCAGAATAGCCTATTCCTGGAGTCATCCAGGAGTCATGCATGGAGTACCATTTGAGTAGCGAAAGGATGCTGTTATGCAACGTTACATCAAAGAAGCTGACCGAGCTAATTGGCCTGTATATGATAGCTGGCCTATCTATGACACCACAGCCCTCAGAAGTGCTGTATAGCGGTTTGTTTTCTTATGTTTTTGATCAAAGCAGCATTAAGCCAAGGCTATGGGGTTGGGCATTGAATACACGTGGATTATTCAAGTAAAATGGTAAAAATGATATCACTATTTCGAAACAGAAAGTCATCAATCATAACTTGCAGCATCTGTTGATGTGTTGCGCTAAGCTGTTCGCTTCAATGCCAAACTACATTTTCACACTCTCTCTTGCAGGTTTCAAATACAGCAACTGTACCACCACAACAGTGCAGCACAGGAGAGCCTATCGTCAGTGCCGCGTCGAGAAATTAAATAAAAAAGCACTTACTCCTGGAAACTTCTCGTATCATCTTATTGGTTTGTTTGTGATTATAAAACTGCACTTTCATGGGAATTGAATCAACTAGCCCCATTTATTGTCCCATTGAAACTAAATAAATTGACAATGTAGAGCTTGTTTCCAAATGCCTGCATCATAGGCCTACAAGATTACTTATTGGCTTCAAAATACTCTTACATGTAAAGACCGCTGTTGATATAGTCATTGCTGGAAATGTTCTGCTGATATTTTTGTTACAATCCTCTAAAGCCTACACACTTTCGTATTGTTAACCACAAAAAGATTTATTGACCTGTGTGCAGCAAACATGCTGTTGCAGGCATAAGGCTGCAATACGCTGAAACTCATACATCAGAATTCTACACACTAACAGCAGCCAATTCCTTGTAGACCCTCATTAGGTGTGCATGAGAAAGCGCATTAGACTGGCAAAAGACAGTCTAATGATTCTGATGTCTAAAGACATTAGTCTCTTTATTGAAATACATTAATTTTTTTTCTGTGAGATTAGCTGATGCATGCTCCTTGTGTTAAGTAAGATGCAATTTTTCTAGTTCATGAAGTTGACTGACGTTATCAAATGATGTAGCAAATTTTCATCAATAGTTGCTGCAAATAGCTAACATGCACGGTGGAAATTTGCTAACTTACAAATACTATTTTCCTGCATTTAGTAACTAAGTAATAACCGTCGTGGTAGTAATGTTACTAGCTTAGCTTACTACCTTCCAATAAGTAGTAACAGGAACTAGTAACTGTCATGGTAGTAAATTTACTAACTTTCTGTTACTACCTTTGGTATGTAATAGCTGCAGGTAGTAAATGACATGGTAGTAACTTTACTACCTTGCTGTTTACTACCTGCAGTTACTACTTAGGTAGTGAATGTTGTGACAGCAATTTACTACCTCAAAGTTAGTAAGTAGCACTACCTTTTCTTTTAAGAGTGTAGAATGGTGTGTCTTGTAGTTAATATTGTTTGGGACACAATTGCAAGGAAAGTGCACACGTTCAAAGCCAAATTGCTAAGGTAGCTTGCTAGAAAAATAACAAGTGGACTGCCCCCTTATTTGTTTTGAAAGGATAAGTTCATGAGATTCAATTAGCTTAATCTAATCCAATAGCAGCTTTGAAAACCACTTCAGAGAAACTACTTCCGAGATCCTTTAGGGCGCCATTATGTGCACAGGTGCTGAAGTGGAACACGTGGAGGTTGAAAATTGAGCAATAAAGAATATGGCATGTATTTTAGGGTGATTTTATTTTTACCTTCGTTATTTTGTTCACACAATGCCCTATTACTCCAACAAGAGAGCATATAGGTGAAGAACCCTTGCAATGCATCCTATTGTATATGTAGTGATGCGTGTGCTCTGCAGGTGAGAAAGGCAATGGGGACATCAATGAACATCAATGTCTAGTGGGTCTTTGGGATTTTGCCATGATGAACCGGCAGTGCAACCACACACGGACATAGGAAAGAAGGCACATAACACAGTGCTGTGTTTCGTGTACCTTTCCTCTGTGTGTGGTTGTGCTGCTGGTTCATCATGAAGGACAACCAACTAGCCCAAGTTTCAGTCTTGCTAGACATGTTTGTGCCTGCTATTTTTTTTTGTGTCAACAAGCTGTCCTCCTACTCTTGTAGAACTTCTCACTGTCTTGTGTTTGCGTTGTAGCGTGACAATATTCTCTATATTTTCTCTCATGGCTCTACATTTCATTGTTCTGCTCAGTATGCAGCTGCGCAGCAGCATAACATGTTCCTTCATTCACTTAGTGCACTAAATACTGGCATGGGTACTCGAAGAAATGGCACAAAATGTTACAACAATTAGCGGTGCCAGATGGAACACCTAAATGCCACAGTTCTACAGTAATGGGTGAAGGGAAGGGCTTGAAGCAGAGAATGGAAATAAGGGACCCCTGCATACATAATTAAGTGCCAGGATGGCACAGTGATGGATTTGGACTCGATGCCTGACTAACTTATTGCAAATATATGTCTCAACACTGCAAGGGAAAGGTCATGTTTTGAAATGGTACCAGAAAAATAACAAATACATTTCAGGTCTCAACATTTAGTGAAGGACAAATCTTGTACTATATGCAAATACCCTTTATGTGGCACAATGTCTGACAGATGGTGTGCCGTGGTAACTGCCACGGAAGGGGGCTGCACGTAAAGGATAATATTGAAGAATTGATCGCTGGGCAAGTTGGTAATCCATGACTACAAAGAACTGCGCGAAATAAACTGGCACAAGGAAGACGCTTGTCCGTGCGTCTCCTTGTGCCAGTTTATTTCACGCAGTTCTTCGTAAAAAAGAATAATAGCTGCACATTTAGACGTGTATGTCTGCATGCTTATGTGTGCGCTATATGAGCTGCTAATTCTGAAAAAAAAGCTGCAACACTTGCGCTTGAACTACTACAGAATGTTATTGTGTATAGCTAGTGTTGGTACTGGCAATAAATCTTGGATTCTCAAGCACAGTTTGTATTAGCTGCTGTACCAGCCAAAGCTAAGGATGTTGCATGACAGCTTATATTTAAATAAAGGTGCACGTAAAGCTACATGGTATGGAACAGGGGCGTAGCCAGGGGGGGGGGGGGCATTGGAGGGCGTTCAGCCCCCCCCTCCCCGAAAATTTTCAATTTTGCTTGTGTATATATACACACAGACATGCAAACGCATGCACAAACATACATAAAGCATGGATGACTCCCCCCCCCCCCCACCCTGAAAAAAATTTCTGGCTACGCCCCGGGTATTGAACATGAGGGAGGTTGACTGGGACACGTAAAGCTCAACATTTATGGGTGTGCTATTAGTGTGAAAGCGTGCTTTTTATTTGCAGCTGTTATTTGCAATTATGACACCTACTGAGTAAAAGAATTGTTCCTCTATATCTACTATTTAGTATTTTACGTTTGCATGTCGTGTCCCATGATCCGAATCAAGCAGGATGCTACTGACTGCACATTTTTAAGACAGGTGAACATTTATTCCTAGAAGTCAAGATTACTGCCCGAGTTCAGCCACTTCTAGCATTCTGCTAGTTTATACGTTAAAGCGTTGTTAAGCTCAAAGCATACTCGACTGGATGACGTGGAGTGAAGTAATACTGGCCCTTGTCGCTCCGATCACATCTCGTAGCCAAGGAAAGAATCACTTTCACTCGTCGACAATGGGTGGAATACGAAAACAACCTTCAACCTGCTATGTTTCCCAACACAGGGCCTCCACCAGATCGCTGTTCGGCTCTGATATGTGGTCAACTGAGGCATGTTATAGAGCTTAACGTTCATGAAGCTTCAAGGTGCAAAACAAGTGCATATTTAATTGGGGTTATTATTTAGATTTAACAGCACCTATTAAATATTAGAATGTTTCAAGTTAATCTTTGCATCATTCAGTATAATTGTTCACATGATCCTTCTGAATCCTTCAGGCCACTTCTGACTTTTGAAGAAATAGCATGGTTTTATCCTTGAAAGCTGGATCATATTGTGACTTCATTCGATTTCAAGCATTGCTATTTTTGATGCGACGCTTGGCAGGAAACATATGTTCTAACGGGTGATGCAAGCGATTTCATGCGTGCTCTTTCCGCGCCAGTCATGCACTATACGTTTCATCGTTTGTGGAAGCCAAGGGGAGCATCACTTCCAACTGTCAACAACGAACGAACCACGAGAACGAACAACCTCAGACACGCCGTCCTCCCCAGCATGACAATCCCACGGCATCGCTCGTCCGCGCCGTCAGCCTCGAGCTCGGGAGACTGCATTCTTTTCTGCGAAGGCTCGTTGTTCTTTCGACTCAACAACAACGTTTCTTCATCGCCTATGCTACACTCGAGAGAGAAATGAGCGCGCCCGTTCTGAAAGCTGGTCCGTCGCCTCGTACGCGCTGCACTACACCAAACCCATCAGTTGCGCGAATAAGCGATTATGTGTTTTAATCCGATTCTCTGAGATGAACCTCTACATAATACTGTCCGTATAAACGCACCGACATCAACGCGATGCTTGCGAAGGACGTGGGAGACTGTACTTCGCCAAGTAGAGATGAGATCAGCTGACTTCCACCGCCTGTACTGCGTCAAACATCGCAGAAAACTTTTCTTTGGCGGCTGGTTGCACATCAGGGCACGTTCGGCTGCTGTATGATGCCGGCAAATGGAAATGCACTCGGAAACGCATCGTTCATTGTTCACCTCTGTCTCCGTGCGGGATGCGCAAGCCGTCGGACGAGAAACATAATTCCACACACAAACTGACTGTGACTGCCCGCGAGGGTTCGCTTAAGGTCGTGCACACGTATACACGCGCATTATACGCGAACGATGCCTCTCATATATGCAAAATTATAGCGTTGTAGCCGATCGTAAAATCGTCCAAGATAACGTGAAGTGCATATATAAAGCCGCGGAAGTCCACCCAGATCGTGTGGTGCGGTGGCGTAGTGGTTACAGTGTCTGCTTGTCACGCGGTTGGCCTGGGTTCAAATCCCCGTGGTGGAGTGTGTGTTGTGTGTTGATACATGGTTTGTGACTCTCTGTGCAGTGTTCTTGTGATGTGTAAATGCATATTCATGAGTTGAAAGGCTGAAGAGAACAAAAGAAAAAAAAGAGGAACACTGCACGATCAACTACAACGTAGAAGAATTTCTTTTTTTTTTCTAAAAATTTGCGAAAAGTACCGCATATATTTCGACCGCATATTGAGCCGTATATAAGCCGGACAGATTTGACCTGAAATACCGCTTAACCACATCGACGGTATGCGTTACTTTAAGCGGTCACTTTTAAACGGCCTTCTGGCAACGAGATGGCCGCGCATAGGGAAGAGCCGCATAAATTTAGGCCGCATAAGAAAGAGCCGCTTAGCCAGAGGCCGTATAAAGAAGGGCCGCATGAAAGAGCCGTATAAGTAGGCCGCTTAGAGAGCCATTTATAAGCGTCGAAAATTTGACCTACTTTCCGCCTTATATGCGTTGTTTTAAGCGGTCGTTTGCTAAGAGTGTACGAGAAGCAAGCCGTACTCGGTCGTTCTTGAGGTCACCTTTTTGGATAACTATAGAAGAAAACCACAGATTTTTATTGCTATAATTTCCTTTTGCTTTGAGTTGCAATGGGCTGCGTCTCAAAGTAAGATAGAAAAGAAAAAAAAGAATACGTAGTGCACCATTTCCGGAATCCAATTTGCTACGGCCGCTGCGCGCAATCGTAGCGAAAACAACGCGCCGATCGGCGTTTCGATGTCGAGAGCGGCGATTAAATTTTCTCCAAGACTAAACGTGCCGACACAGAAAAAACACGTCAGCCTAGGCAAAACAAACACAACAGTACAAGATCCGAAAAATGGCAGGTCTTTTATTTCTATCGTCTATCGTCTGATCCAATATACTCGCGGTCGCTTTTTCCAACGAAACACTTTACTTGCCCACGGGTGGCACCTGCAGGTTTTGGACAAATGTGTTATTGCCGTGGCCGGCGCCAGTTCTAATATCGTTCGCGTTGTCGCAATACTTTGTCTTTTTATGACAATTCGTAGCAATGGGGCAATTGTAAAATAAAGGAACACGCTTTGCAGGAAGAAAGCTCTCTAACTCTTGCTGGCCAAGAGCAGGGGGTGGGTATGCCAGTATCTTCTTGCACTATGTATTTATTTTGCGCCCTCTGATATATTTGTTCGTCTTTTATTTCCCAGTTCAGTCATCCCAGAAATGTAATAAACCCTCCTCTTGATCCGCTTGGCCGAGAATGCGACGAGAAGCTGAATGTGTTCGCGCAAAAAAAGAAAATCACAAAAGAAGCGCGCTTTTGAAGAGCAGCAGCTCAAGAAAGCATTTTTTCAAACAAGCAAACCCCGGAGCAACGAGGACGGAATCGCATTCTCGCATAATGCGAGGCATCTTTCCACCCTAAGCTCGTATGACCCCCCTGGGCTACAACCACTTCTCGGCAGCAAGCCAGAGCCGTATATTCCAAAGGGAATATACGGCTCTGCAGCAAGCTATTGTTGCCAGACGGTTCCCGTTGTTCCCTTAAGCGCTTCTCTTGAATGCGTTTTTGTGTGGTTTATTCTTTTTGCTTATCCGCAGCCGCACCATTAGAATATCCAAAGCCATTTTGAAATGGCGACGTACACACACACACACTATATATATATATATATATATATATATATATATATATATATATATATATATATATATATATATATATATATATATATATATATATATATATATATATATATATATACCGGGTGTCCCAGCTATCTTTAGAAAAGGGTTAAAAAATACAATATTAAAGGCAGGCGAGTGAAATCGGTTGCATATTGCTGACAGCCACCTTGCCCACCACAGAATTTTTTTTGTTTTGTAATTACCTAATTTGTTAAATAGGACGATTTAACTAAATTGCTAAATATTGACTTTAGGCAAGAAATGCTGCTTGCAGAGTTCGAGAGCGTCTTCAGAAACCCCAAGTGCATTATTTGCGATAAAGAAAGTCGCACGTATACCCTTTTTTCCAAGCTGCACAGAAAGCCCGCGAAATACAAAAGGAACCACGTGACTAGCGCACTCGTGCGCCGCGCGAATGCTGCCCTCAGCATTCGCGCGGTTTTGAAAGAACGAAATCAGCTGCGGCCGCGACTCGCCGGCTCCGTTGCAGCGGTATGCCGATAAGTGGGCGGTGGTTTCTTGGCCCGTTGGCAGCCAGTTGGCGCGCGTGACGGTGCAAGATGTAGCGAGCGCGGGCCAAGAAACCACCAAGAAACCAACGCGACCGGCGTCCCCACCGGTCGCGTTGGTCACCGCCGGTCTTCGCCTGCCGCTGCGCCGGGACTACCAGCCCGCAACACAGCACTCATGTTTCCCGACGTATTGCCAGATGGCGTCCACATCTCACGCAGCGCGTCTTCTATCGTCTTTAGACGACATTTGCAGCGAAGCACGCAGATACGCGGCCAATTTTTTTCACACACTCGCATGGGTCAAGTCTGTAGCGAGTATATTTTTCCGTGTATTAACTCTGAGGTGTTAAATCTCATTCGGCGCTGACCATTTCAGAAAAACGGATAGTGCTTGCCTGTTCAGCAATCATACGTTTTATGATGATTCTTCCGGCAAAAAGATGATGACATGCGGTCAACGTCCAGATCTTCGCGTGATAATCGCTGTACTTCTAGGAGTTGATGGGGTTGCATTGACGATCTTCCTCTTCGCCCTCTTGCTCAGGACGAGGAATAACGTGTCAAATGAGTGATATTCCGACACAGGATGCAGCTATGTATGCTCGGTGTCGCTGGGGGAGCTTCCTCTTTTTGTCACGATGGACGGCCGAAGTGAACGCTGGCCAGCCATGCCTCTCGTATGCTCCGTGTTCATAACCGCAAGACGGGAGACGAGGCACCAGGAAAATCCAATGATTTCGGCTAAAAATTCAGAGAAAACAGAGACAAGCTTTCGGATGAGAAAACACTTCGTCGTCATCTCATGCCCCAAGAACATCCCAGAATGCGAAGCTCTGGTAGTTGCTTAAGCTCACTTGCAACGGCGCGAACACCAATACAGCTGGCATAGAGATTCTGTCTTGCCTGCATTTCAAGTAAATACATGCCATTTGTGCCCGTTATCATCTGCTGTAAGCTGCAACCATCGCCCACTAAGCGCAGTCTAATACCACTTTAAATCGAAAAGAGGAATACGCTTTAACTGCTGCACAAATCGAGTCATAATCGAGCTAACAAGGTTACCGTTACACGTTGTTAAAATTTTTATGCGGAGAACTCGCTGCATGTAGAGAAGGCGTTAACTTCAACCCGTACTCACGTAATAAATGCAAATCTTTGCTATGTGCGCACACCAGGTGTCCCAGAAAAGCATCTGAAGGGCAAACAGTGCGTCATCAGAGTGCTGAATGCCTGAGTATCGCAGTATCGCTTCACGCCTCTACGTGCTGACGGCACTGCACGATAAAAACAGACAGCTGAAGTATTTAACCGATATATTATTGCTTACTGTAAGATGTACAGAGCGTCCAGATTAGCGCTAGCACCCGTTACACTTCGCCAGCAGGACGCCTGCTGGGAACTCACGAAGTACCGCATATGCTACACCAGTTCATGCTCCGCGTCCCGACGACCCGTTCCGGCAAGCTCCTCCACATTAAATGAACCGGCGTGGTTGAGTCTGTGCTCGGAGCGCCCCCTTTTTTGGGACGCGTCCGCTAGGTGAAGGTGGCCTATCGATCTGTATGGGAAGAGGGGTGACCGTGGTCGAAGAAGACTGCCCGACTACAGCGCCGCCGTGTGCTTTCGCATGTGCGCGCGTACTTCTTTGTTCGTTTTTTTGGCAGTAATTTGAAGGAGCAACGTTCATTTGAACGTTATAAGGAATACAAGTAAGCTTTGAGGTGTGGTGCATTTTCGAATAACGACTGCAGCGCTCGTCGGAACGAGCAGTTATCCTTGGGTGACCCATTTTCGCTCAAGAAAATAATTGCAAAAAGTTGTCCTTATAATACGAACAATGCATTCTGAACATTTGGCATACGCTGTACAAATTACCCTACGCTGTTGTGATGCCGAGTTCTAGTTTATATTTACATATTTTCGAGATACCGTCACAAAAATGTGGAAAATGCTAACTCTGTTGTTGAAGGCACAGTTGCTTAACATGTGGTTACGCAACATGGATATATCCCTAGAAAATTTATGCTGCCGTGTTCAACCCTTTAAAGGGGTCATGAAGCACCCCTTGGGCTGATTGAAAAAACACATCCTGCGGAAAGCTGACACGGCTATGAACTGCTCTGCCAAATATTACAGTCGTGCGCGCCGCGTAATGGCCACAAGCGGAGCGCGAAGTTGCCGTTTCCCCAGGCACCCTCTTTCAAACAGAGGCCGGTTCTCACTCTCGTCGGTGGGCGGGGCGTCTGTCGGCTGTACGTCGCAAGAGACATAGCATGCTTATTGGCCGATAGCCGACGTAAATCGAGAGCGGCGTTCGGATCAGATGCGCTTCTTGGCGCGGGGCGCCGCCACTTGCCGGCGCGGCACTCCTCAGTACACGGTAGCCGCACTCGCGCAAGCGAATCACAGCGGGAGAGCGATCGCGTTTCATGACGCGCGCTGGCGTAACTTCTTTCCCCCATGCCATCCCTCCCTGTCTAGCTTCCAGTGCGCTCGCCGGCACGAGAAAAGAGAGAAAGCGCTGGGAGCGTGCGCCAAACCCCCGTAACTCCGCTGATTCTTGACGGATTCGAGAAATTTTTGCGGCAATCGATTCGGGAGGCAGTACACTCCGATACTGAGGCCATTAGATCATTACTTGGAAAAGTGGTTCATGACCCCTTTAAGGACACGAGGTAGGGTAAATTAAAAAAAAAATCGAAATTTGCTTTTTTGCTTGTTTCGAGTGATAAGGCCTTCCTTAACAATATCCACTGCCCCACACATTCTTACGCGTTTTGTTCAGGCAAAAGGGCCGGGTTGTCGAGATTAACTGACGAGCCGCCAAGCCCCCTTTTCTCAGACCGCGCACAACCTGAGCTTTCTGCCTCAAGTGAATGAGCTGGAGAGTTTTGTCTTGCCGAACATAACGTGCATGTCATGATTTTCATGTTACCATCTCTCCTTTGTGTTCGTCATACAGAAATCTTCTGTCACAGCAATTTCGGTAATATTCATTAACTAAGCAGCCGCGAGCGCCCCGAGACCATGTCATGTATGTCACGCTACGCATGCATGATTTCCACGTTAAGACACTTCACTTATGTCCGCCGTACACTCTTGTCACGCCATGCCAATTTTAGAATATATCAAGTTAACGAAACGGCCGCAAGAGCACCAAGACCGCGGAATGTATATCATGCCTTTCATGGTATACATTAGAGGTGTGCACGGGCTCCGGGTAGCCCGAGCCCGACCCGGCCCGCGGGCCGTGCTCGGGCGGGCCGACGTGTTTTCACCTCGGGCCCGGGCCGGGCTCGGGCTACTTGGAGTTTTATCGGGACGGGCTCGGGCCCCGCGCAAAGCCCGACTCAAGCCCGAAATATAGAGAATGAGCGGGAATTGTTTTCCAGCACGCATACAGCGCCTTTTCCGCGACCGCCCTTTACTGTTTTTCCTTTCCATTCGCTACTTTAAACAAAAGGGGAGCAGGTAAAGCACTGCCTCTGTTGCACTCCGACAAACAGAGCAGTAACACCACCTGAGCTAGTGACGGCGCCACGCGACTGTTCGCGTTAGATTTAAGGCCAAATGCCATATGAGTGAAAATGCACGCGACAGCGACGAGCGACCCGACGCAGATCGCCTTCGTGCAAGCTCACGCTTGCATGGGCATACCCCATACACGTGACGGCTTTGGCGAGCGAACTCCATTGTTGCTGGCATGAGGCCGTCTACTTGTATTTTGTAACCTGTGCAATAGAGACTGTTCGTCGTGTGTCGTTTGATCATATTTGATCTGCTCAATAAAATGCCAAATTACCGGAAAACAATGTTTTGATTTCGCAACGAACCTTCAAAAAGCCGGCCGGGCCCGGGATTGTGTTTTCCGTACGTCGGGCCGGGCCGGGCGGGCTCGCAGCCCTTTGCCGTCGGGCTCGGGCGGGCCTTCGACAACGTCAGCGGGCCCGGGCCGGGCTCGGGCTGGGAAATACGGCCCGTGCACAGCTCTAGTATACATATCACGATTTTCATGTTATGGCCATTGATTTATGTTCGTCATGCAGTCATGTCAAGCCATACTAATGTTGGTATACATCCCATTAACAAAACGGCCTGGAGACCACAAAGTCGTACGCGGCTAATAGATAGATAGATAGATAGATAGATAGATAGATAGATAGATAGATAGATAGATAGATAGATAGATAGATAGATAGATAGATAGACAGATAGATAGATAGATAGATAGATAGATAGATAGATAGATAGATAGATAGATAGATAGATAGATAGATAGATAGATAGATAGATAGATAGATAGATAGATAGATAGATAGATAGATAGATAGTGCAAGATGTTCGTTAAGAAATGTTTCGCATTTAAAAGGGTGAACATTGGCGCTTGTGAAAACAATGAAAACCAGAGAACAGTGAAAACAGAAAACAATGAACAGCCGTTCAACGCATGGAAGGCATGTAATTTCATTAGTCTCATATCAGCAGTGGAACTTGCCAAGGTTACATGTGCATATTCTTAGCCATTAGGAGATGTGCAAAGCTAATTTAATTGCATTGATCCAAGTCAGTTGAATCTGTTTAGAACCGCGTTGTTGAATCACCTTGTTTATTCGCTCTCGTTAATTTGCTGTTTTGCATTATGTTGCCATAGTTTTTATGATCATTGCACAGTATTATGACTGTTGGCACAACCTGACAAAGTGAAAGTGCTGTTCTTGTGTCCAGGCTTAGTTTATCCTCATTAGAAGTGCGCTGTTTCTTTTTTTTTTTGCCATGAATCAATACCAAGTTGCCCAATCTTCACTCGTAAACAGAGTAGCTGCGGTTGATCAAGAAGACCATACTAAAATTCACACCCCTTTTAAATTGCACGTATAATGATAACTATACTTACATAAAAAACTACCCGGATGATGGTAAACATGACAAGAGTACACTTCTGGTGTTGTTTCGTATTTTTTTACCTGTGTGTATCTTTTGCCCTGTGTACATTAAGTGAAAAGCTCACAAGGAAATAGTAGCAGCATCTAAATTTTGTATTTATTTCATCTTTTGTCAAAAATTCTGCAATAAGGATAATCAAGTGCGAGTCTTTGGTTAAGGCATTCATTCTTATGGAAGCAGAAAACTTTATGGACTTCTCTTTTGTGTCATTTTTCAGGGATACGTTTCTGGCAAAGCAGCAAGAGTTGCTCGCCCACCTGTTTGTGCTCAAGACAGTCTATTGTGTGGATGAGTGTCGGCAGGAGATAGCGGCCGGGTAAGCGGGAGAGCGCTGGTGCAACATGGGTGAGGCCAAGTGCTGGTGTGTTTTTAGGGGGGGTGGGGTGAGGTGGGGGGAGTGCCTCTTTTGGACCCCCCTGCCGAAGCCCACGTTTGTGGGAACACTCTAATGTGTGCCTCACTATACACTATACACACATCAATTAAGAGTGGTGTGGGTTCCAACCTGCCGTTCCATTGTGCTTCGTGCGGCTACGCACCGCTGTTCGGAGTAACTCATGTGATAGGACGAAGCAGAAAAATGTTAGCACTTGAAGTACTTGAGGCATATCACATACAAAAGAAGGGGAATGAACGCGTCAGTGTCCCGTCGATCACTTTGTACAAGAAGGAATGCTTATTTTTAGATAGCGCTGTGGGATAGCTTTTTTTCTGTGTGTGTGTGTTTTTTTTTTGCTATGTGATAGTCGCTTGGGCTGCGCCCCCTCTTTGAGCGCATATCTGGAAGCATATATATTTGGGTGATGTGACGAAAATAAACTAGTTCAACGTCTGACGACCTATCCTGTCTTCTCTTTTTTTTCCTTGCTTATCTGAGTTGCGCCACACATCTTTTATTAAACATCTCGCTACATTTGAGCAAACAGTGGGATTTAGGCTGAGTGTTATGCACAATATTACGTGGAACCTTTCCGATATCGTGTGCATTTTAAAATTTCGGATTGCGTTAAAAGTAGGCTTAGGGAGCCAGCGTTATTCAGCAAACTTAAGTCCTAACGGGACAGTTGGGCGAGTTGGCGTATACTCATCGTTAAAGAGGGTGTGAAAAAAATCAGAACACAAAGAAATGTAGGGGACAGGACGACGCGCTACTAGTAACTGAAGTTTAATCGACACCACAGAAAGATATAAAGACACAGTATAAAAAAACGACAAGAATAAATAATCACACATCTGCAGAAAGAGCACGAACCTGACTAAAAAAGCCAAACACGTGTTCAACTTCAGTTGTTAGTAAGTGCGTCGTCCTGTGCCCTTCGTTTCTATATGTTGTGGTTTGTTTTTCGCGTTTTCTTCAACTATGAACTTAAGTCCCGACTGTTTTACAGCCTCGATACATGTATGGTCAATTTTTGTTCAACCTCATGGCACATCAAGCCCTAGGATCAAATGTGTAAAGCCACCAGTCACTATATATAGGAAATTTTGTTCACACCATGTGATTGCCAAATTCCAAGTTGATGGCACTGGCTGGCATGAAAACATTGAAACATAGCTGTACTAATTTTGCATAATAGAAGTACTGGTACATTGCAGTCATGTGATTATGCCGACAAGTTGCCAAGCACACTTCAAGAAATTTACGATGGTTTTCAGATATCTGTGAGTAAATATATGTACAGCAATATATGAAGACATCCTTGTCATTTTGTGGACATTGCTGAATGCTTTTATGAATCTTGGTATGTGGACCTACAGTCAACACCACAGGTCTATTTTGGACTTTTATGCAGGAAACTGAACCGCACAATCATGTGGGACATGTTTTGATGCCATATAGCAAACTAATGCAACAAAAACCGTACAACCTGTCTGTCTTCCCAGTTACATATTTTTCAAAAGTGATGCTAGCCTTTTGTACTAGTTTAGTGCCTTCATGTGTAGGCTGACACCAAGTTTCTCGGCTATCCCATTTTTTTTATTGTATTTACATACTGGCATGGTGAAGTGCACATGTCAGTGTGCATTATGATAAGATTTTACACCGTACTTTCGTGTTGCTTTTCTGCAGTGAATTATAGTGCTCTGGTTCTACTGTATGTGTTTTACCAAGAGTTAAGTATTGGGAGTAGGTTGTGTGCGCCACGATATATATCCTTACATACACATGAGACTGCTACTGTTTTGATTCCAATAAAATATTGCAACCACTGGTTTTTCTAACAATTGAATTATGACTACTTGTCGTGCATGAAAATGAAAGAAACAAACTTGTGCATGCAAAACGAATTGCTGAAACACTGTCTGCTCAATATAACTGCTTGTGTTTTATTACCACACAAGTTGAACAGATGATTCACGCATTATGACACATTGTAGAGGAAAAATAAGCAATGGAAATTTAGGCAGAAATCACAGTATTCTAACTTAGATTGGGTGATCTTTCATCAAGAGGAGGGCCAAGTACACATGGGCTTTCACAAGAGAGAAGTGCAAGCACATTAACTTTTTTATTTTGCCGGAGACCTGTCACTGGTAAATTTGGGGAGGTTGGGCTTGTCCTTGGGGCAAGCGTTGGGCATTCGCTTTAACGGGGAGGCGTGATGCTTAACAAGAAGGGTAATAAGTAAGGTTGTAGGTAGTCTTCGAGTATGAAAGCAACTAAATACTGAATATGAGTTATAGAGAACCACTGTATGCGGTGCTAAAGCGTGCATAGGGAAGAAGCGCTAATTGCGGAAACAGATTGTCGTCCAGCTGCTCAGAGCGCGCTGCGGCTCCAGCGTGCGGCTCGCGACAGTACGCGCGCATTAAATACACTTAATGTAGGCACTTTACAATGTCCTTGCAAGTCGGGCATCTGCGTGTGTAACTTTCATATGAGAACGCGGGCGATCTTTAAACCGCTCAGAACACTCCGCCGCCTTTGGACGTGTGCATTTCGCGGCTGCAGAAATAACGAAAATTGCTCCACAGCATACGCTCATGGAATGCACATAGGTTTGCTCAACTGAAGATACCTTTGTCACGCTGGTATTCACGAATTTAGGGCGAGCGAAGCATTGTCAATATATGGAGAAGCACTCAAGAGGGCACACATTTATAATTTTTCTAGCGGCATATGACATGATGAACCAAAGAATGTGGAGCCGAAGGTGCTTACGTCGGCCTGCATGACGCCCCACAAATTATGTATTGACCTTACGCAAGCGCAAACACACGGCGATGGTACAAGAACAGAAGTCTGGAGTGCCGCCGACGGGTTACCAGCCGCTTTGTACATACATTCGTACCAGTGCTGGGCAGTATCGAAGATACATGTATCTTAGAAACTTAGATACTCTATGGGTGTCTTGTATATGCATCGCGATACTTCTCGAAATACGAGTATCTGTATCTGTATTTCCGATACATTCGATAATGTATTGTGTATCTTAAGATACAAGATACTGTGTCACAACACAACCGTGCGAAACAATAATCGCTGTCCAAGCTCCGCTTCTGAACAAGTCTTAGGGCAGTGACGCAACTTTATTTTTCCGCCAGAGTACTCCAGTGAGGGCAGATGAGCAAGTCAAGCTCGCGGACGTCTACGCCCAGCGCACGTACCTTTTGTTTGCTCGATTTCTTTACTTTTTAGTTGCGCCAATGCCGCGACACTTGCTCTTAGCCACTGTCCTGCGCCGCGTCTATCGCGCAAATTCTGATCTTGCTACAGTGTAGTTATTGAAGATTCTCTTGCGTCTTGCTCCGTAACGAAATGTGATGCGTGCAAGAATGGGGTTCCTTGAGTCGCGCGCATTTTACATATCAGCGATTTGAATGATATCGTGGATGTAAGTTTGACTTGCATGCCATGAATTAACTTATATGCAAATAACAATCTAACAACGTTAGCACCACTGGTACTGATGCTAGATCTAAAAGAGTAAGCGGTTACCTAACAGAAAATATCTTGACGTACCGTATTTTTTCAATCCTGCTATATTTATTCAAAGAATTTATGAAATCATAATCTGACTATTAGCACAAGTGCTTTCTTGGTTGTCATTTTGGATCCTACATTACCTAAGTCTCTGCACTGTTTTTCCGGTCTGGTCACTGCAGTATGTCTTTTGTAACGAGCTCCCAAAATAAGATCTCTTGCTTTATTCTTTTAACCCTCTACTTTATTTCCACTACTGTTTACACAGTTACACGTTGCCAAGGCGATGTTGAAAACAAGTATATAATTATGTGGGCGTACCTTGAGTAAACAGTACAAAACATTCTGCTTACCGCTTAGGAAAATAGCGAAATTGAATTTGCATTATGATATTGGAAATCATTAGGAGCCATCGTAAAGATGTTAGGAAGGGGATTCGCGAAACGTTGTTTTACAGAATGCTCTGTTTTGCTCATGAGCGTCCCAACGAGCCGTTTCAGGCAATTTTTCATAGGTACTGAATTTTCTATTGTCTCAACAGGTAAGTTGACAATACTTCATGCTCATAGCTATTCACGGTGCCGTCTGTATTGTGTTTCTGTACTCATTCAATGTGAATGTTTGATACACGAACACCTCTCTATTTTACTTTGTTGTTAATTTGTTTTCCTGTTTTAGGCTTTCTTAAATATTTATCGCGTTACTAATCGCCACCTAATGGGAGCTATTAGTGGCAATAGAGCGATTAGCCACGGTGTCCTGCGACGTTTTGTGGAACTATACAACACGTCTGAGACGTTTCTGTGTTGCACATGTTCTCTCGTTGAAGAAAAATTGCTAAAAAGATTGCACGTTAGTGAGAATACCAACAAAGAATCCTTTACGCCAGCAACTAAGTAGAATATGAAAATTCATTGCTCTTTTACGTCATCTACGTATACCCCAGGGGTCTCAAACTCAGCTTATAGCCAGCGGGCCACAGTCACGAAATTTAGTTCGAAGCGCCGGGACAGTGAAGATGGTGGGAGAGAGTTGGAACAAAATGACGTTTGAAAGGAAGCCTTTCCCATATCTCATATATAGGTCATTTCTGAAGAGGACTTGGAGTCAGAATTCGAGAAACATCGATACCGATGTACAGAATGACTGATATCTAGACGCGGATTCTGAAATATAGAGTTTTTGTTCCACGGTTATGTTTCAGCACATGGTGACCACATGTTCCTCACGAAAGGAATTCTTTAGACCAGTCATGTCTGTGCAGCTCACGAACATCCTTATTTAGAAATTAAAAAGAAATGAGACGAAGACGGTCATGTGTGCGGGCCGGGCTGCTATCGAAAGGTCTCAAGCCCCTAGTATACACCATGCGTCCCCCCCTCCCCCCAAAAAAGAAGAAAGCAAAATGTTGCTAGCAGCGTTGTTGCTGCTGTACACCTGTCCGGATATACGGTATTGTGCAAGCTGTCTTTTGCGGGCAAGGTAAAAGTACACACCGGTATTTGCTCCGTCGTGCGAATGCTTCTTATTGAAGTTATTGTGATTATATGGCAACCTGCTAAATGGTCGGCAAGCTGTGCAATGCAAGTGCCGCTGTCAGCGAAGTGTACAAAGAGTTGTCCTGTGAAGAAGCTAAAACAAACCCCAATAAGTTGTTTTGGAAGGAAACTAATGTACTTTGAGCAAGAAGGGCAAAACATATGAGATACTAACAGACATTTCATCCAAGTGAAACAAAACAAGTCACATTTAAGAAATTTTCAAGCAGACATTTTCGTGCATAGGCGTTTGCTGCTACATTATATGGATCTATAATAACAAATTTGAGAATGTATCGAAGTATCTTAATATACAATTGCCAAGTATCGTATCGGATACAATTTTTGTGGCAGTATCTTGTATCTGTATCTTCAATACTTCTTGCCTGAGTATCTTGCATCGTATCGCGATACAATTTCAAAGTATCTTTACCCATCCCTGATTCGTACATATATAAGCCCACGAAAAAGGCACGCAAGCAGGTGGTAGCGCTGTGGTATAAGGGTATATTGTTTGCTTTAGGAGCGTGTGGTCGCGAGTTCGATTCCTGTGTTGTGCGTACTTGTGCGGAAATGTCATGTTTGTGTATAAATTATTTGATGTCTATTTTATATTATGTCCTAGTGATGAATAGTAGTGATGAATAGTAGCAGATACGGCGCTATAGCTCTGGATATTGCACCTACGACGGTGCGCATGGGCAGCGGGTCACATTGTCGGTTATATATGTTTTCCTTTGCGGAATAAAGCCTTCAGTTGATAGTAGCGCCGGTGTCGTTCCCTCTCTTTGTCCGTGTGTTAGCGTGCGCTAGAAAAGTTATTACGATGAAAGCTTCATGTTGAGAAAAAATCTAGGTCTGAGACTCGAATACAGGAGCAAGACTTTTCTGTGGTTGTCGCTCTACCCTCCGAGCCGGCCAGGAAATTAGTTGATCTTCGCGCTAGGGTAGATTTGTCGACTATTTCAATCGAGGGGACAATTATTATAAAAAAGCACTTCCCAAAGCAGAAGAAAAAGCTTTTGACCATGTAAAAAAGAGCTCCTACTCGATATACACGAGTGAGACACCCAGGCATTGTTCATAAGGCCAGAAACCTTCGGAACGGTCTTCCCCTGAAGTGCCTTTAGTCGGTAACAA
>NC_051180.1:551869-699657 GCF_013339695.2 Rhipicephalus sanguineus
AGGAAGCTTACAAGGGCAGAATGTAATTACTCGCAGTTGGAAAAAGAGGCTCTGGCACTCGTGTTCGGGGTTGCCCGATTCAAGGACTACTTGTATGGACATGAGTTTGTCCTGGTGACTGACCACAAACCACTTACTGGTTTATTAAATCCAAAAAAGGCGATACCCCCGATGGCAGCCGCCCGAATTCAGCGTTGGGCCTTGTTTCTCGCTAATTACAGCTATACGGTGCAGTATCGTAAAGGCAGTGACCATGCAAACGCAGATGCCCTCAGCCGATTGCCACTGCCTGCTTCAGAGCCACGAGAAGGCCATGCCGACGAACGGGAGTACGTTTTGTTCGCCCAAGCGATGGAGGAAACGGCGATATGCGCCCGAGAGGTGAAACAAATGACTGATCGAGACACCACTCTCCAGCAGGTCAAAGCATGGATTTTAGCGGGATGGCCGCTGTTTCAACCCCAGAACCACGAGCAGTACCGGCCGTACTTCAACAGAAGGATGGAACTGACCGTAAGTGACAATTTGGTGTACTGGGGTCATCGCATTGTTTTACCCTTTGCGGCAAGAAGACGCTCACTAAGCCTGCTACATGAAACTCATCCGGGTATGGTTTCCATGAAGAGTATCGCCAGAACGCTATTTTGGTACCCGGGACTAGACTTTGACATTGAACGACTGGTGAAATCATGCTCTGTTTGTGCACAGGCTTCCGCGATGCCACCTGCCCAGGTACCTGCGACATGGCCAGCGACCGGGGAAGGTTGGAGCCGTCTGCACGCTGATTTTGCAGGTCCGATGGACGGACACATGGTCTTGGTCATCGTAGACTCGGAAACGAAATGGATCGAAGCGGTGCCAATGAAGATTGCCACGTCTGAAACCACGGTCAGAGCCCTGAGGTCAATATTTGCACGGTTTGGGCTTCCAAAAACGTTCGTGTCTGACAATGGACCTCAGTTTGTGAGCGGTTTTTTTCGCGAGTTCTTGGCCCGTAACAAGGTGCAGCAACTAACAACAGCACCCTATCATCCCCAATCTAATGGGTTAGCCGAGAGAGCGGTGCGCACGCTCAAGGAAGGACTAAAGAAAAATCCGGGCAAGGACTTGATAACGCGGTTGGATCGGTTTTTGTGCAGGTACCGCCGAACACCCGGGCAGGATGGCAAGTCACCGGCTGAACGTTTGCTGGGTTACCAGATTAGGACGAAGATAGACAGCATTAAGCCGAAAGAAAAGTATGCTGATGGTTTGCCAGCAGAAGCTACGAGAAAATTTAATGCAGGGGAACCGGTGTGGATGCGCACTTTTGGAAGAAGTCGAAGGTGGATTCCAGGAGTAGTGCACGACCAAAAAGGTTCCAGGATGGTGACTGTGGATTGTGCTCAAGGACAGCACCGACGGCATCTAGATCAGCTAAGACGTCGAGCTGAATCGGTGGACAGTGACCTTGACCAGAAAAACATGCAGGAGCCAGCCGAAGAGACTGGGGAAAAGGTGCAAGACAGCCCGGAAGAAACAGCGGCGGAATCACCACCACCGCTCGTGCGAAGATCGACCCGGCCACGGAAACCACCTGAACGTTATGGCTTTTAAAGGGGGAGAGATGATGTGTCAGCGGTATGCAGTCTTATCAATGCACGTCACTGCCACGTCACATGCGTTTCGTATAAAAGCAAGCTGCTCAATAAATCGTCCTTGTTGTTTCGTCATCTGGCTTCCGTGTCGTATCTCGACAGCGACATACCACTTGAAAAGAAATGCGAAACAGCAGAGAATGTAGGTGCCGCACTGTTCGCGTTTCTTTCCGTCCCCACTGTACATCGACCGAGCCTGGCAGTAAACAAACAAACAAACAAACAAACAAACAAACAAACAAACAAACAAACAAACAAACAAACAAACAAACAAACAAGCAAACAAACAAACAAACAAACAAACAAACAAACAAACAAACAAACAAACAAACAAACAAACAAACAAACAAACAAGCAAGCAAGCAAACAAACAAACAAACAAGCAAACAAGCAAGCAAACAAACAAACAAGCAAACAAGCAAGCAAACAAACAAACAAACAAGCAAACAAGCAAGCAAGCAAACAAACAAACAAACAAACAAACAAACAAACAAACAAACAAGCAAGCAAACAAGCAAGCAAACAAACAAACAAACAAACAAACAAACAAACAAACAAGCAAGCAAACAAGCAAGCAAACAAACAAACAAACAAACAAACAAACAAACAAAAAAATCACTGGCCTGGCTATGTGGTAGAATACTTGAGTGCCACGCAGAATGTCTGGGCTCGTATCCGGCTGGAGTCCTAATTTTTGTCCTTTGCATCCACCGGGATTTTTCGATCGCAGACTGAGACCGAGCCGTCGGTGTAAGAGTGAGTTCTTTGTCCTCGTTTAGTAATGGCAATGTCGCCTGTTGTACGGCGTTTTGTATGGCCTGTTGTATGGTGACGTTCTTCGCGCGGCGCTGAAGAAACTAGACTGCAACAGACAATTTTCGGAAGAGACGGTCCTTCGATCATGGCGCTACGCTTCGCAGGCCCGCAACGTAATGCGGGCTTTGATGCTTTTCTTAAAATCAACCGGGTTAAGCGACCGTTTGTAGGCGTGCAATGGACAGGCGCGCATGCACGCTGACAGTGCTTTCTTCCCTCTTCTTTCTTTTTTTCTTTTAATCCCTTCCCCCTGTGTAGGTTAGCAAACCGGACGCGCGTCTGGAGGACCTCCCTTCCTTTCCTTCCTCCTCCTCCCTCCTCCTTCGCCCGCCGACAACGCTAATTTTTCACTCACGGATAACTTCCCCGACACAGCATTTTCTGCTGTATGGGCTCATCATCGCTATCGCGTTAAAACGCTAGAATGGACAGGGTCGATTAACATATTCGTAGGAGATTTAGTAGGGTCGGTTGTTCCTTGCTCAAAAATAAGGCTGTTGGTGCTTGGATATTGCAACTGGCGAAACGTGCCGCGGGAATGCCAGTAAAACGCCAAATTATGAAGGTAATATGCAGTAATATAAATTAAATAAAACGAGAAAGAGAGTAGCGGCTGAAACCACCCGCGGCAATCCGCCCTTCGGCTAGCGTACCTGAGCCGTTCATGACACAGAAGTCTACTTGAAAAATGTCTAGTTTTGTAAGAGTTGTTTTTGTTCTTACTGCTGTCTCTTCCTTACCTCTATCTCCTCCTTCCTCCCGAAAGAGTACGCAGGCGTTGTGCCCCGTTAGGTGGCAGTTGTCAGCATGCTCTCTCCCTCTCTCCTCTGTGGCCTTGTGTATCTGTGAACGTATATCAAATAATAATAATAAGAATAATAAACAACAGCCAGGAACATCTTGAAAGAGATCGGCTCTCCAAGAGCAGAGGCTGCTGCTGGGCGCACCATTGCCCATGACCTGAAGATTTCTGGTGTGGATATTTAAAGCTACTGGGCGCGCTGCCCTCCAGCGGTTTCTGGACTGGAAGAGACTAGGTTTTCACGCTAATATGTGTACGTGAACACTTCTGCGGTAATGCTTTCGCATTCGTAATAATGTCATTACGATATCTGCTTGGACAAAACGTGAATGATCTCTTCTGTACTGTCGGAGAGCTGGATGCAGTTGTCTCGGCACTGTGCTGTATATTCCAGCCCGAAAAAATCTTCGAGGACGCTCGAGCTTCGCTTTCAAAAGTAGAACGAGATAGCCTAATCGGACCGTGTTTGTATCGCCTTCCCAATCGCTAGCCTAGCTTCGCATCTTGGTTGACACGTAAACCAGCCGCAAGGAAAGCCCATGTGCGGACGCGCGCCGGCTCCTATATTCATGCATGCGGCGCGACGGACCACGGACAGCGTCCTCGTGAGGCCTTTGCGTCATCTACCGTGATTTCTGTAAAGCCGCTGAAGAACCTCCGTGATGTGCGCTTCACCAATGCTCAATGGTGTACATAAATAGCTCGCCGTTAGTAAGCTAAAGTATGTATGCGTGGTGGCCGAGCGGCTAAACGCATCGCGGCACGTGCGTGTGGTCGCAGGTTCGAATCACATGTCGCACTCGAACTGTACATTTTTTATGATCTCTTTATTTGCAACTACCTCGAGGTTTCGCTCACGGACAACGATGATTTCCGCTTACAACCAAAGACGCCGCCGACGACGATATTTCTGCGACAAGAGCTCTTTAACGCTATTGCGTTAAAGTGAGACCGTTCCGTGGATGGAGCCCTGTGTGTTTAGAAAAAGCGCGCGGCCGTGACTCTCCTATGGGAAGATGGTGTGTACACACTTGCCTCCCTTTGTACAACAACGTGTTTATCTAGGAGCAGAATGTAAAGTGCTGCTACCTGAATATCCGATGGTAAAAAGCCATCGCACTTGTTCTGGTTGCGCTGAATATTTTGTTTGCTTATCAATTTATTTCCGCAAGGCTCTGTGATACAAAAATGAGCTTTTCAATTCATTTAAGCTAACAGGTCATTTTTATGGATACATGTATGAAATTGTGCTGTCCAAATTATTTTCTAGTTGATGCTAGATCGGTCAGTTTACAGGTCACACAGTGATATAAAATTTAGTTTCCGAATAACCAAGTTTGAAATTATCCTGCAACTTAGTGTTAACGTGCTCTTAACACTTTCTTTTTTACCTTGGCATCAACAATAAAATTACAAAATATGGATACTTTCGCCCGCAATGGTTGTGCTCGTGCTTTAACGCCACCACTTTTAACAAATGGTCATTAAGGCGAAAGTCTAAGATGCCTCATCAAACGCGAGAACTGCCTGTCGGCGACGGCGTCAACACGAGTGATGCAAGGAATCATTATTGGGTGATGACATGACCATATGATTATTCATGACGTCACATACCGTTAAAACGTGTGACGTCATCTTGACGTCGCCGTGACGTCCACAAGATGACGTCATCGCAAGACATCGTCGATCGGTAGAACGTAGGCCGATCACGGAGGCAGTGCAAAACCAGGCGATGTGCAGAACGCATGCTATGCCTCCGATCCGGGAGGCAGTATAAAATCATGCGAGGTGCAGAATGCTTTTGGAGGGGGTCAGGGGTGTTCGAGCGCATCGGCCGAAAAGAAAAATAGTACTGCTTTCGCCTTCGAGTAGTTTTAGGGTAATGCATAAGGGAACCTGCGAATTCTATCTTGCGTCGGAGTACACGCGTGGTATTTGCTCACTCGTGACAAGAACGTTCTCATTCCTATCGAAGGGCTGATAACATGGAAACTTACCCGTTGACATAAACAATATTTTGAATATTTGTAGAAATCGTTACGTTGCCGCTATATATAGAACTAAATGTCAAGCCCCGTATTGTCGCTAACATTTGCTTTTTTTCATCTTGTCCTAAAGAAGATTATGACTTTAACTTGGCGCCTGCTAGGCTTCGCATGGCAAGAAAAAGCTGACCCTGAAAAACGCCAGGCCTGCGCAGAACACGAAGTGCAGTCACAGCGTAAGCTCCATAGAAGCGGCGTTAGGGCCCGTTCTAAGCACTCTTAGGGCGCCTAGCGGAAGTGCAATTGCGAAGTACCCAGCTCGCCATAGTCCGTCCTCATATTTCGATGGAGCGAAGTACCTACTACGCTCATGCAAGGTAATACGCACAACTACGCAGCTGCCCACACTCTTTATGCTGTTGCTATTGATGATGATTAATTATGCCTTAGCGCTTTGTGATGGGTGGGCCTTCAAAACCACCAACATGGTGACAAGCCCGGTGTGATTATACGCTTCTTCACACAATATTGTATCTGTTAACGCGATTTCTCGCCTCATATTACGTGCAAGACAGAAGGAGTGCGCCACCATTTACGACTACTCCTGCGCCGGGCCACACAGGGACCCGCTGGCTAGCGAATGAGAAGCACACTTCACATTTGCAAAACGCTTTGGGCTAGCGGCACTTCACAGTAGGCTCCTTTGGGTCTGAAATCACACCTGCCGCTACGGCAACTATACCGCTTTGCGTGCACGCGCACTCTAAAAAAAAAAAAACGGTCTTTTGACTCTTCTTTCATAAACCCTGATTGAGAGTGACATGTGTAGCACTCTCTTAATAGGGGCACGTTGAATCTCTTTGGGAGAATCGTGGGACGTATAACTCTCCCTAGAGAGTCGCATTGACTCTCTTCGGGAGGGTCGTGGGAAGCATGCCTTTCCGAAAGAGAGTCACTGTGACTCTCTAGAGAGAGTGCTATGCATGTGACTTGCATATAAAAGAAAAGTCAAATGAAACTTTTTTTTTCTTATAGTGTGGTCCAGAAAATTGTCTGCTGCAGGGGCACCACATGAAGGAAAAAATATCCTTGCGTGTAACATAGCTAGTTTTTATTATGTATATTCTTTCTTCACATTGTTATGGAAAAATAAATTTAACCCATTTCATGCAAGAAAGTTTGGTGGCGCGTTTGGAATTTCAATCTCCTGCGGGCGGCGGGAATGCGATCGCTGCTTCAAAACGTAAAGGTTTGCTGACAACTTGACGGTTTTGTGTGACTGACTACAAGATAGCACGGGCGGCATTTCGGCATGTGTTGTTCACGTTCGGTGCACACCAGTTCTGTTGTGGAGCATTGCTTCTGATAAGAATGAAAATAAAAATTCTAATGTTATTACTCGCTCGAGTTGAACGTTACATTGCATAGCAGTGTTCTTTATACCGGGTGTTCAAAGTTAAGCTTTATGGTTTTGTTAAAAATTTATAACTGGGTAGAACGTGATAACCATCTTTGCAGATATGTTATGTATCCAGGGGGACACAAAATGAGACAATGATTATCGCTGTCGGCCGCCCAATTAACGAAGATAGAATAATGAACTTTTTAATGAGCGCAGCAAGCGGGCATGTTTGTATTGAAAAGTTGGAGGCAGTCGCGTTTCTACGCAGTTCCACTTGGAAGAAATCTTCTAGCATGTCTGCGCCCTGAAATATCCCGCTGCAATGTTTAATTGCGGTTTGCATGATTACGCATGCAAGAGCGTGAGGATCGGCGCGATGTTCCGCCCTGATGTTACAAGCAGTCATTGCTTGCTATCGCCAGCCGGTAGCAGTAGGGTAACCGTTATTATCTTTGCCTATGCGTTCGACCCGTTGTCAGATTAAACGCCGAGCGCTGCTGCCGCGGAACGAACTGCCGCCGGAGGAGCTTTGCGCCAGTGCTCGCTGTCTTGCATGCGTAATCATGCAAACGGAATTAAACTTTGCAGCAGGATATCTCGGGGCACTGACACGCTAGAAGAATTCATCCAACTGGAACTGCGCAGAAACGCGACTGCCTCCAACTTTTCAATACAAACATGCCCGCTTGCTTCACTCATTATTTAGTTCATTATTCAATTTTAATTAATTGGGCTGCTGACAGCGATCATTATTGTCTCACTTTGTTTCCCACTGGATACATAATTTATCTGCCAAGGTGGGTTTCACGTACCTTCCAGTGTTGAACTTTAAGAATACCATGAAGGTTATTTTTGAACACCCGGTATGTCCGTTTGGAGGATGCACTTTTTTATCTCCCTCAAAAAATAATATAACGCAGAATAACGAATTAAATGTTTATAATATTGACACGCCCACTTCTTATTTTATTTTGATGTTTTTGGGCTTGACCAGCATATTGACACGCCCACTTCTTATTTTATTTTGATGTTTTTGGGCTTGACCAGCAAAGACGGTTATCAACGCTCGAGGCTGTCTGCAAAGTAGTGTTCGAGAAGCTTCTCGATTGTAGTAGATCGTTTTGTTAAGATTTCGCGCCGCACGCGAATGTTCCAGCGTTATCGAGTGATTGCGCCGCCACCAGTGATATCGCTGGAAAGTTCGATAGCGCCTGTATAAAAGCCAACGCACTTGACCGCTTCTCAGTTGATCGACGGTCGACGCTCTGTTCGCCGCTATCAGTTTATTGCTGTAGCTGGAGTTTCATTTTCCCGGCCACAAGTTCGGCCTAATAAAGAGTTTCATCTCGGACGTGCTGACTGCTGCCTTCGTCGACGTCACGACCACGTGACATCTGGTGGAGGTGCTGTTCCTTCATGATCCGGACGCCCCCGTCAAGCCGTGAACCCAGCCCCCAGCGCGGAGAAGACATCGACGCCAACCACGACCAGCGAACTAGCCGTAGGCAACAAGGCCTAGCACCAGAGTACGGGCCTCTACCCGACAACAATCGGAACAGAAAGGCCAGGACCACGACTGCGGTAACGATGACAGACGCTGTGCCGCCCGCACCGATCCTTCTCCGGAAGCCCAATGAGCCACCAACCTTCCGCGGATCGTCATTCGAAGACCCGGAAAGCTGGCTGGAAGCCTACGACCGAGTCGCCGTTTTCAATGCCTGGATCAGCGGAGACAAGCTACGGCATGTCTACTTCGCCTTGCAAGATGCCGCTCGCACCTGGTTCGAAAATCAAGAGCGAACCCTGCCAACGTGGGACACATTTCGCACCAGGTTCCTCTCTACGTTCACAAGCGTCATCCGCAAGGAGAGGGCCGAAGCGCTGCTTGAAACCCGTTCGCAGCTGCCAAACGAAAACGTGGTGCCCTTCACAGAAGAGATGACCAGACTCTTCCGCCACGCCGACCCCGAAATGCCGGAAGACAAGAAAGTTCGCTTCCTCATGCGAGGAGTAAAGCAGGAGCTGTTCGCGGGTCTGATGCGGAACCCACCGAGTACTGTCCAGGAATTTATCTCCGAAGCGACGACGATTCAAAAGACGCTGGAGATGCGCACCCGACAGTTCAATCGCCGCTCGACGCCAGCTTACGCAGAAGTTCAATCATTCTGCTCCGACGACCTCCGTGAAACGATTCGAGTGATCGTGCGGGAGGAACTGCGAAAGCTTTTACCCCCGCCGCAGCATCAAAAGGATTCAATCGCCGACGCTGTCCGCGAAGAAGTCGGGCAATCGCTTGGAATTCCCGAAGCACCGCAGGCACAGCCGGAAGCCATGAGCTATGCTGCTGCAGGAGGTGCGGTTGCTGAACGACGAAATGCTGAAGATCCTTCGCCGTCGACGACGACGCCGCGACGAAGTTCCGAGCCCCCTCCACACGCCGAACGACGTCCTCAAGACGAAACTTTGCGACTGGAAGCAGACCTGACGACGCAACGCGGAAGCAGCGGTGCAAACCGACGTAGCCGTGACCCGACGCCGCGACGTAACCGCAACGCAAGACGACGGACTAGCGACCTCGACGTTCTGATCAACGGCCACAACGTCACCGCTCTCGTCGATACTGGAGCCGACTATTCCGTCATCAGTGGGCCGTTCGCAGCACAGTTGAAGAAAGTTAGGACCGCTTGGGAAGGCCCCGAGATCCGGACCGCTGGAGGCCATCTGATAACGCCGATTGGTATCTGCACGGCGCGAGTCACTATCAATAATCGCACTTAACATGCGAGCTTTGTAATCCTACAAAACTGCTCCAGGGTTGTGATACTTGGAATGGACTTCCTAAGTGACCACGGCGCTGTCAACGACCTCAGGTCTGAGTCGATAACACTGACCTCAGACAAAGCGCTCCCGCCCCACGCGATGCCAGGCAACCATGCATTGAATGTGATAGAAGAGCAGGTGACCATTCCGCCGCGCTCCAGCGTCATTATTTCCGTCGGCACCGAAAAACCTGCGAACCTTGAAGACGTCATCGAGGGCGATCAGGACTACTCCTGAACCGTCAAATTTGCGTCGCACGAGGTATAGCCGAGCTGCGCGACGATAAAGCAAAGGTAGTGCTGACAAACTTCAGCCACGAATATAGGCAGGTTAACTTTGGTACGACGGTTGCCTACATCGACGAATGTGTAGCCGCCAGCGATGCTTTCGCCCTCTTCGATGCCGCCGAACCTGCTTCGACGAATAGAAGTCCCGAACCGGATTTTGACGTCAACCCGAGCCTTCCGAAGGCCAAGCAAAACCAGCTCAAAACCCTGCTCCTGCAATACAAGGACTGTTTCTCGTCGTCATCGCGGGTCCAACAAACGCCCCTTGCGAAGCACCGCATTATAACAGAACAAAAGTCTCGACTACTCCGTCAGAGCCCCTACAGAGTTTCTACTCGAGAGCGCGACGCTATAAAGAAACAAGTCGACGAATGCTATGCGACAACATCATCCAGCCGTTTAAGAGTCCGTGGGCGTCACCCGTGGTGTAGTGAAGAAGAAGGACGGGACACTGCGCTTCTGCGTTGATTATCAGCGCCTGAACAAAATCGCGAAGAATGAACGTGTACCCCCTCCACGAATAGACGACACCCTGGATCGACTTCACAACGCGACGTACTTTTCGTCGATGGACCTCAAGACCGGTACTGGCAAATCGAAGTCGACGAGAGAGACCGAGAAAAGACTGCCTTTATAACACCCGACGGCCTGTTGAGTTCAAGGTCATGCCTTTCGGTCTTTGCTCGGCACCTGCGACGTTCCAGCGTGTCATGGACACCGTACTGGCCGGATTGAAGTGGCAGACGTGCCTTGTGTATTTGGACGACGTCGTCGTGTTTTCCTCGCCTTCGACGAGCATCTCGGCGGCTTGAGGCAGTACTTCAAGCAATCAAGGCCTCTGGACTGACCCTGAAGCGAGAAAAGTGCCGATTCGCGTACGACGAGCTCTTGTTTCTGGGTCCTGTGATCAGCAAGTCTGGAGTGCGCCCAGACCCGCGGAAAACAGCTGCCATCGCCGACTTCACGCCACCCACCGACAAGAAGGCCGTGCGCCGATTTCTCAGCCTATGCGCCTATTACAGACGCTTCGTCAAAAACTTTTCACGTATCGCCGAACCACTCACGCTCTCACGAAGAATAACGTGGAATTCAGGTGGGAAACGGCGCGAAGTGCAAGCCTTTCACGAACTTAAACGACGTCTGCAGACGCCACCCATACTTGCGCATTTCGACGATTGCGCCGATAGGGAAATACACACCGACGCAAGCAGCGTAGGACTCGGTGCCGTCCTTGTGCAAAGACTGACGGACATGAAAGGGTTATCAGTTATGCTAGCCGGTCACTATCCAAGGCAGAAGCAAACTATTCCACAACAGAAAAAGGCATGCCTGGCCATCCTCTGGGCTACGTCAAAGTTTCGCCCCTACCTCTATGGCAGGCCCTTCAAGTTGTCAGTGACCATCACACCTTATGTTGGCTAGCTAACTTGAAGGACCCTTCAGGTCGTCTCGCACGATGGAGTCTGAGGCTTCAAGAATTCGATATTACAGTCGTGTACAAGTCCGGACGAAAACACTCTGACGCCGACTGCCTCTCTCGTGCCCCTGTCGGCCGCGCCGCCGCAAGACGACGACGATGACTGCTTCCTCGGAACTATAAGTGCCGACGACTTCGCCGAAAGGCAATGGGCCGACGCGGAACTGGGGGGCCTTATTGGGTACCCGAGTGCAAGACCGCTGTTGTTCCGAAGGTATTCAAGCGAGGACTGCCGTCGTTTTTCTTACGGAACGGCGTTCTCCTGAAGAAGAACGTCTCGCCCCTTCGAACCGACTACCTTCTCGTTGTGCCCTCATCCTTGCGACCAGAAGTCCTCCAGCCCTACACGACGACCCGACGGCTGGACACCTCGGTGTTCCCGCACGCTCGCCAGAATACAGGAAAATACTACGGCCACGCCTTGCTGCCGACGTCGCACCACTACGTTAGGACTTGCCGAGATTGCCAGAGCGACGGAAGCCACCGCGAACTAGGCCAGCGGGGACTCCTGCAGCCAATCGAACCACCTCACCGGCCGTTCCAGCAAATCGGGCTGGACCCTACTGGGGCCGTTCCCGGACGCGAATCCGCCTTTCGGCAACAAGTGGATCGTCGTAAGCAACTGACTACCTGCACCCGCTACGCCGAGACAAAGGCCTTGCCCAAAGGCAGTGCCGCCGAGGTAGCCAGTTCTTCGTGGAGAACATCGTCTTGCGTCATGGCCCCCAGAGGTCCTCATCACAGACAGACTGTACCGCCTTTAATGCGGACCTAACTCAGGCGATCTTCAAATACAGCGAGACGAGCCACCGCCCGCACCACCCGCTACCACCCCCGCAGACCAATGGCCTCACCGAACGTCTAACTAAGACCATCCGCAGACATGCTGGCCTGTACGTCGACGTTGAGCACAAGACATGGGACGCCGCCCTTCCGTACGTGACCTTCGCCTACAACACGGCCGTCCAAGAAACAACGCAGATGACGCCGTACAAGTTGGTCTACGGAAGGAGCCCGGCGACGACGCTCGACGCCATGCTGCCGAACGTCACCGACGAAGAAAGCCTTGACGCCGCCGCTTACTTACAACGTGCCGAAGAAGCTCGACAGCTCGCCCGCATGCGCATCAAGACCCAGCAGTACACCGACAGCCGTCGCTACAATCTTCGACGACGCTTCGTGGAATACCAGCCCGGCGACCGTGTTTGGGTCTGGACGCCGATACGCCGACGTGGGCTCAGCGAAAAACTCCTTCGGCGATATTTCGGGCCATACAAGGTTCTTCGACGTCTAGGCGCTCTCCACTACGAGGTCATCCCGGACGGCATTACGAACTCCCAGGGACGCCGCGCGCGACCTGAAGTCGTCCATGTCGTGCGCCTTTAAGCCGTTCTTTGCGCGTTAGCGAACGTGGGGACTCTACTTTTTCCTTTGTAATTTATTTACGTATACACTTGTTTTTTTTCTCTTTGTTCTTGTTCTTTCACAAGCATCGGGGCGATGCTTTTTCGGAGGGGGGCAGTGCCATGCCCACTTCTTATTTTATTTTGATGTTGTTGGGTTTGACCAGCAAAGACGGTTATCAACGCTCGAGGCTGTCTGCAAAGCAGTGTTCGAGAAGCTTCTCGATTGTAGTAGATCGTTTTGTTAAGATTTCGCGTCGCACGCGAATGTTCCAGCATTATCGAGCGATAACGCCGCCACCAGTGATATCGCTGGAAAGTTCGATAGCGCCTGTATAAAAGCCGACGCACTTGACCGCTTGTCAGTTGATCGACGGTCGACGCTGTGTTCGCCGCTATCAGTTTATTGCTGTAGCTGGAGTTTCATTTTCCCGGCCACAAGTTCGGCCTAATAAAGAGTGTCATCTCGGACGTGCGGACTGCTGCCTTCGTCGACGTCACGACTAGAGGTGTTCACGGGCTCCGGGTAGCCCGAAAGCCCGAGCCCGAGCCCGACCCGGCCCGCGGGCCGGGCTCGGGCGGGCCGACGTATTTTCACCTCGGGCCCGGCGCAAAGCCCGACTAGAGCCCGAAATATAGAGAATGAGCGGGAATTGTTTTCCAGCACGCATACAGCGCCTTTCCGCGACCACCCTTTACCACTTTTCCTTTCCATTCGCTACTTTAAACTGAAGGGGAGCAGGTAAAGCACTGCCTCTGTTGCACTCCGACAGAGAAGTAACACCAGCTGAGCTAGTGACGGCGCCACGCGACTGTTCGTGTTAGATTTAAGGCCAAACCCCATATGAGTGAAAATGCACGCTAAAGCGACGAACGACCCGACGTAGATCGCCTTCGTACAATCTGACGCTTGCATGGGCATACGCCATACACGTGACGGCTTTGGCGAGCGAACTCCATTGTTGCTGGCATGAGGCCGTCTACTTGCATAGCAAAAGTGCCGTGCTGTCGCAGGTATGCAATGCAAATAAAATTCCCAAGCTTGCCAGGCTCGCAAAAAGATATTAGCAATTCCGGCGACGAGTGCAAGCAGCGAACGTAACTTCAGTTCGGCGGGCTACATAATGCAAAAGCGCAGCACTTCGTTGAAGCCGGAATCGTTGGACTGCTTGCTGTTTTTGCACGACAATTTGTAATCTGTGTAATAGAGACTGTTCGTCGTGTGTCGTTTGATCATATTCAATATGCTCAATAAAATGCCAAATTACCGGAAAACGACGTTTTGTTTTCGCAGCGAACCTTCAAAAAGCCGGGCCGGGCCGGGCCGGGCCGGGCCCGGGTTTGTGTTTTCGTACGTCGGGCCGGGCCGGGCGGGCTCACAGCCCTTTGCCGTCGGGCTCGGGCGGGCCTTCGACAAAGTCAGCGGGCCCGGGCCAGGCTCGGGCTCGGAAATACGGCCCGTGCACAGCTCTAGTCACGACCACGTGACAATATCTATATGAGAGTTGTCCATTGGGCTAAATGCTAATAATATTTTTGTGTAGCTTTGCGCCCCTAAACCACGACATCATTTTGATAGCCGCCATACTGTACGGCTTCGGACATTTTTACCATCTGGTGTTCTTTAAAGTGCACCTAAATCTAAGTACATGGGCCTCTAGCGTATCGTATCCATCGAAATACGGCCGGCGCAACCGTAATTCGATCCCGCGACCTTCGGGTCAGCAGTCGAGCACCATAACCACTAAACCACTGAGGCGGGTCAAGAATACGAATGGTGTGGACTCTGTGGATTATGAGGTGCAGGTTTAATACGACTGCAGAGCAGTGAAAGAAATGATAATAATAAGTGCTGGGCTTTAACGTCGCAAAACCACGATATGATTATGAGAGACGCCGTAGTGGAGGGCTTCGGAAATTTCTACCACCTGGGGTGCTTTAACGTTCACCTAAATCTAAGTACACGGGCCTCACGCATTTTCGCCTCCATCGAAAATGCGGCCGCCGCGGCCGAGATTCCCCAAGTGAAAGAAAACGGAATAATTAATTGTAATCAGGAATGAAACACAAGGACTTTATAATACATTGTGTTTTGAGTGCAACTTCAGAAACCGCACTTGGTCGTAATTAACCTAGTACCCAGCGGTCGTGTTTATTGTAGCCCACACCTCGTGTTGAAGCAATTGACATTTCCTTTCGGATTGGAATGGCCGACAACGCTCTTTGTGATGCCTGTCGTTGCGAAGAGACGCTACGCCACGTCCTGGGCGACTGTCCGGCGTATAATGTTCAGAGACAGTCACTGGCGTCCGTTCTAGCGCACCTTGACAGTAGATAAATGTCTGTTGAAACAGTTCTTGCATGTCGTCAACAGAAGACATCACAGCTGAAGCGCGACGAAGGCACTGCTGAGGTTTTACAGCGAAAGTTGTTCTGAGATCATTTCACAGCCCGTTTTTGGCGCCGTAGTTGTCCGCCGCCGCCGCCGCTGCCGCCGCCGCCGGTGTCCGTAACCAGTATCGATCGAAATAAGAAAAAAAAAACGAAATAAGAAAACAAATCCAGGATGGAACGAGGTTCGAACCTGGGCCCTCTGCGTGGGAGCCCAGTATTCAACCTCTGAGCCATGCCGGTGCTTGAAACTGTTTTGCAATGAGGTCCTATACAGGCTTCATGTCGGGAAGGAACCACATTAGCGTATGCAATAAAGCGTGGTAGAAGAGTAAAATAATCACCAAGCGTCGCACAACGCGAATTCTGTAACCAGGCGTCACACAATGCGAAATGCGCAACGAGTTGGTTGTGAAATGCTTCCAACCCATTACAATGATCTCTGCCATAATTCTTCGTCGTCATCAGGCAGAGCATCAACAAAGTGCGCATAATGCCTTACATGCGTTTAGCAGGTACCACGGATCTCCGTAAAATGACGAAAAATGACACAGTGGCTGCTGCCCTACTTCTCAAAAATTAGTATGATTTAGAGCGTAGTGGGTTCCTCAAAAGTGCACTTGTATTGGTTGCCAAGGAAGCCCATAAGCGCATGATTCATTTCCTCGGGTCTCAGTAAAGTTCTTCGCCCCCCCCCCCCCCCCGCGTCTCTCTCACGTCAGCGTATGTTATACAGCATGACGGGAGAGGGAAATAGCAAATTGATTTATGACGGGCGTTACCCAATGCAAATTCCAACCCATTACAAAGGGCTGATAATTCTTCATCGGTGGGCCGTTTATCAGTCTTCCGCCAACCCATTACAAAGGGCTGAGCCATAATTCTTCATCGTCATCAGTCGTCGCGCCAGAAACAAGGGCACATGGTGCCCCGCTTCCCCGCGGAATGCCTTACATACGTGTAGCTGGTGCCCCGCTTCCCCGCGGAATGACGAATAATGGCTTAGTAGGTGCTTCCCAAGTTCACAAAAATTGTGATTTATGACGTAGTGGGTACCTTTCTAGTGAACTTGTATTAGTAGCCCCAAGGCAGCTTAGAACGGGCTCTAGAAACGCCGCTCTTCCAGCTTTCGCTGTGACTGTGCTGCGGTTTCAGCGCAGGCCTGGCGTTTTTTTTAAGAGAGACGAACTTGGACAGGCGGCTGGGACAGAAATGTCGCGTACCACACAAGAATGACCGACTGATTTTGTGTGTGCAGTGTCATGTGCTATCTTTCTATCTTTCTCTCTCTCCTTCCTCTCTATCTTTAAATCTCCCCCACCCTGTCCCCGTGTGTAAGGTAGCAAACCGGTTGTCCTATACTGGCTAACCTCCCTGCCTTTCCTTCTCTATTATTTCTTCTTTCTTTTGACTTTCATCGATCCCACTTTAATATATTTCTGTTCTCTAGATTAGGTATTTGAAGGACGATCCGAGCAATTCATTTTCACATGTCAACGTCTAAACGCAAGGATTGTTTTCTACATAGCGCTGGCGTGACGACACAAATCACAGATGTTAAACAACGAAGTAAGCGCATCCAGGACTGTGCATTTGATGTCTAAGCATGCTTTCTTGCGATGGCGAGCCTGTCACAAATGGACATTGATGAAGCCCGCAGCCGGTACTACAAGCTGGTCAAGCAGGTGACACACAAGCGCTGGTTGATCGCTTGCAAAATAACTTAAGCTATAATACCTCACTACAGTAATTCTCACTTCGTAAATCACAATTCATAAGCGCGACGCTGCCATCACCCATTAGGGGAAAAAGTTGGCGACAGCCGTGCACTTCCGGTATCGTGATTGAATCCCTGGACACTAAGCGCTAGATCTTTCCGAGCTGCACCCAGTAACGCGAAGATCCCAACGCTAGAACAGGAAAGCCGGAACACTAACGGCCATCCATGCATAGAAGAAGGGCGAAAGCACGTTGCGGTAGTGCAGTTGTGCGGGGAAGGGTTGCTAAGAAGAGAGCGGATATTTGATAGATGAACGCACTCCTGAAAATTGCGCGGCCCGTCCGACCGATCCCGGCTGCTCTGGCCCGACGATCACGTACACCAGGCGCACTTGAAAGTAGGCCATAATGAGATCCCTGTAGTAAACAAGGAGTAAAAATGGGGAGGAGGCTGCGCCCTCAGTAAATCAACAGGCCCCACGCAGCCATCCTTGCTACCGGAACGGCTAATAACGATGTTCTGGAAGCAGCCCGCCATTCCAGCCAAAAGACGGCCGCTTGTTGAGGTAATGCGGTCGCGGAACTTTACCGTAGTGTTTATGAAGCTCTTCGTGCTACTATGGAAACACTTTCGATTATAGCTTGAACTGTGTCTGCTTGTCGATACGGCGATGGTCGTGAATTTTTATCGCGAGGAAATGTTCTGACATCAAAGGGGAAAAAAAGATGTCGGCGAGTGGTGAGGTGCATGGGACGAGGCAAGATCAGTGAACGATGTTGAAACGCCTCCCTTCGTCATGTAGTAGAAACGTACCGCTCTTTGACTTTCATTCATTTGCTTTTTGTTGTGGATGTTGCGGGCTCAATTCTTGCGGAGGGGGCGGTTTTGTAAAGGCAGAACACAAAAACGCTTGCGTGATTAAATATAAGTTCAATTTTAAGAACCACAGACCATCATAATTATTACTTCGTTCCTGATGGCGTCGTGTGTCATAGTGAAACTATATGATTTCGTTGCGTAGATCCACACGTTCTTATTTATTCATTTTCTTGCTTGTATTTACAGCTCTAAATTCCAATAAGTATGCATGTCGCCTGAGTAGATATATAAGCGTTTTATCATAGCGTCAAAAAAGAGTAATGAACGTATTTTCGAACAACACTCACTGAAATGAAGCTATCAGTTGTCTAAAACAGAAAAAAAAACGCAGTAAGTAAAAGCAACAGCGTTCGCTTTATCCTCGGCAGCAACCGTCAAAATATGTGACAAGAAGCGTTGTTCAGCAAGCCCAGTCACAATTGTCCTCCTAAAAGTAAGACAATGGCAAGCGAAAATCACTTAGTAAATGGCAGTCACACAATTATTTGTTAGAATGTATGCCATTCAGCCCCTTTTGACGAATTGCCAAATGATTACCGATCCCCATAATCCATCTTTTAAGCGTGCTTCCACAAATTACTTGATGCCTAGGTTTTATTCTTTCAAGCGTTGCCATGCTTACCGGCCGGGCAAATAGATATTGCACACCATTTCACAATTTGTCTCCATTCATTGACAGTTCCGTCATGATTAATGTTGTTATCGGACGAGCGTGTCTTTCTTCCATCAACGATGAGTGGACGCTTTTGCGGCAGTTTTCCGCAAGCAACATTGCTAAACCCGAGTCAAACGAACGAGCATATATGTGTAATCCGCGAAAGGGCTGTAGTACCACTTATCTAGTACTCGGCGCGTTAACTATTTTGATACAGTAAAAGAGTGCAACGTCGCACTCTTTCTAAAATACAGAGGGCGAAACCAGTAAAAGAGGATAAAAAGTTGAATCTATGCCGTCTAAGTTCTTCAAGGGTGCAAAGAGCGACAATATGTGCAAAATACTTCTAGCATCCGCTCTGAATGGCGCTTAGAGTCTAACAAACACAATGTACAAAAGCTGCTATCCATTTTAAAGTAGCCCTCAAAATTTAATCCCGGGACGACCTGTCATTTCTCGTTATGATCGGACTGAGAACAACGTCTCCCTACTTAAGGACCTCTTCTTTAGATAAGTCAGCACCGAAGATGAGTTCATTGTGACCGGTTGCGCCATATTAGGTTCATCAAAAGTATTTTGCCTTTTACCCAGCACAGGGCAGCCAGCTGGTCTGAGAGCTGGCTAACTTCCTTGTCCTCCCGTCACCCTCTTCCTCCTCCTTAAGTGTAGCACAGAAAAGAGGCCTGAATTGTCCCTCGAGGGTGTACAAAAAGAAGCAGATAATGACAATTATTGTTGGGGTTTAACGTCCGAAAACCAAGATATGATTATGAGAGACGCCGCACTGGAGAGCTCCATAAATTTCAGCCACCTGGGGTTCTGTAACGCGCATCTAAATCTAAGTACAAGGGCCTCAAGCATTTCGGCCTCCATCGAAAATGCGGCCGCCTCGGGTGGGATTCAATCCAGCGACCTGCGGGTGAGCAGTCGAGCACCTTAACCACTAGACAACCGTGGCGGGTAAGAAGCAGAGATGAAATGTGGTTTATAGATAGCACAGCACCGGTAACTCACCGAGTAATTTAACTTAGGAAAGAAACACAAACAAAACATCACTAGTCTCTTTTCATCGCCGACAGCACTACCCAGCTCCAAGATACCTTATTAACAACACGGAAATTTCATCTGCAACTTCATACAAGTATTTAGGTGTTCATTTGTCTTCTGACTTAACATGGTCTCTTCACATAACGCACGTCACTAACGAAGCTAACCGCGCTCTTGGCTGTCTACGTCGAAACCTTCATCTAGCTCCTACCCCTGTGAAACTACTCGCATATCAGACACTAATCAGACCCAAACTTGAATACGCATGCGCTGTTTGGGACCCTCACCAAACTAACAACATAAAACACTTGAAACTGTGCAAAACCGGGCAGCAAGATTCATCTTTTCAGATTATTCATACCAGTCAAGCGTAACCGAACTTAAATCTCGCGCTAACCTCGCTATCCTTTCATTACGCCGCCGTATCGCTCGTCTTTGCCTGTTTTTCAAGTTTTATCATGCATCACCTCGTACTCCCGCCATCAAGCCAACCCATCGTCATTCAGATCGCATCAACCACGGCAAAGCTGTGTACCCGCCAGCTGCTCACACCACTGCGCACCTTTCATCCTTTTTTGCCAAGACAGCACAAGATTGGAATGGCCTGCCTCCTGACGTTGTGCACCACTCCAGTGTCATCACCTTCAAAGCAGCAATTGAGCAACTACTCACTTAATCCATTGTAAAAGCCCACCCCTCATGTAAAACCCCTTCACTGGGGCCTTTGAGGTATTGTAAATAAATAAATAAATAAATGTAAAATTTACAAATACAGCCTCGCAGGTCTGCGAGGTTCGATTGCGACTAAGGCGCGCATGAGAAAAAGCAGGCCCAAAGCATCACTGCACGTTGAACGTTGAGTTCGAGTTTCTACTGAAATTCGGAAACATGCAAGGAAAAAGTGGTTGTGCGCAAACTATAGACAAGGACGCAGAAGACGTGGACGAAGAAGACACAAGGACCCAGTAGACACGTCCGTGTATTCTGCGTTTTTGTTTGCAGTCTCCACGCAACCATTTTTTCCTTGTATGTATGAACCAAGTCGCCCAGCAGCAATTTTATTGAACATCATACAGGCAACAGGAATAGAATTATATTCTATGGGTAATAAAGAATGAGGTAGTGGGGAGCTGGGCAGCTGAACGCCAATAGCATAACGGGTGCTGCTGCCGTGAATGTCTTTTGAAAAAGGGGCACAGTACTATCCTTGTTAGGCAATCGCACTGCTTTTATGATCTGAGAGTGTTTTGTTTCAGCAACTTGGTTTCGGTGAGATAATGTTACTTCAAATGTCGACTACAGATTCACATTTACATAAATGTTGTCGCGTCAAATAAAGAAAGAAAAACTTGGCGAAGCTTGCACTAAGCCGTATATGGCTTGAAACAGCGAACGTGGATGATTCTGAAGACTACTTTGATTGCTTCTAGGTTGTTTTTATAGCCTTAGCTAGGTGATCCTGGTTGTTTCTAGCTTGCCTCTAGGTCTTTGTTGGATTTAGCTAGGTGATGCTAGGTTATTTCTACGTTGATTCTCAGCGCAGAGAGGTTGGAGGTAAACCACAGACAATCAAAGACGCGACACGAGTGTCTAAACTCCAGAACCAAACTCGCACTTACTTAGCCGAGCCTTTACCCTGTCATAGATCTACGGGCACGTCGTCGTTGGCGTAAGACTTACATCGCTTCGGGGTCTTCTCGGAGTCAGCGTTGCCTTTCCCGTTACCTAGCATTCTCTCGCTGAACGTATTCTAGGCTTCGGCTCGCCGCCGTCGGCTCGCCGCCGGCGCTTCGCAGCCATTTGTTGTTGGGTTAATTGTTTCTTCATTTTTAGTGGCTCATGGTGAGTAGTGCGATTTACTCATTTTCTGTGGCACATACCAGTTTATGATGATGACAGTTATTTGGTTCCTCGGACAAGGAACGATTTGCTAAACAGCTTCGCTGTTAAGAAAGCGGTTTGCGCTGCTCCTTTCTTACTAACACGCACTTTATTACATATGCAGTGTATGGTTTGTTCGGCAACGTAAACTGTGCTAATCACAGTGTTTTTTTTGTTTTTGTTCTAGCAGCAAAGCTGTTCTAACTCGACGTAAAGTGTGTGTTCGCGCGCGACCGTGCCCGGAAACTATCATGATCATGAACGGGTATGTGCAGCAGAATTTGGGAAAATCCCACTACTCATCGAAGGGGACACCGCGCATTGCCGCAAAGAGGGGAGAATGAGATAGCCTTAAGAAAGAATACAGAGAGAGAGAGAGAGAGAGAGAGAGAAAGAAAGATAAACAAACAAAGAGACAGAAAGAACGATATCAAGAAATGGAAAGAGAAAAATTCTTGCCAGAAAATGTTTTTCACGAGGCGAGATTCGAACCCGCATACCCTCTATCCGAAGGCGATCGTCCTAACCACTCGGTTATCCGGATACGCTAGCACAGCATAGCATAGCTGTTGTATAGTGTAGTGTAGCAAGAGTTTTAGAAAGGGAAGTGAGCGTGTGGAAGAGATATGGGATGGTGAGGAGGAGGAAAAGGACGAGGGGAGAGGGTAAAGCTTAGCACAGAAAGAATGAGAAAGGGAAAAATAGAGACCGAGGAGGAAGCCGCTTATCTCGAAGCTAGACGTGTCGGTCGACGGGGAGTACGAGCAGCGAAGGGCCCGTGCATCGCTCTGCCAAGCTTTGCACAACTTAGTGCAAACCGCCCGCAGTTTTTTTCTTTCCTTTTTCGAAATACGCCGCGGAGCGCTAGTTAGGTCTGTTAGAGGCGGCCTAATGGTCTCATGCCCTTTTCATAACATAAAAAGTTTGTTACGCGGCGCAATTGCTCTCTTTTCTTTCTTTATTCAATAAATGTTATTGAGTTTATGAGGGGCGCAGAAATATATCCTATGGGCTTTTCGAGTATCTCGCAATGTTGCCTGCCTTTAAGGCACAAAAGCCATGCTTCGATATTTTAAAGTGTCCGTTACCAAGCGCTTTCCAATTTTCCTCTCGCTGTCCCACGCCCCTTTTACTTTCAGTAACACAGAGCCTTTAGAGAAGAGGATATACAAAAACGTATTGGCCTTCTTCATCTCTATTGTGTGAGTCTGAAAGCTGAAAAAAGCGCCCGTATAAAGCAACGAGGCACTGTCAGAAGTCGTCTTCACGATCACCCATTGAGATCGTATATATAGTGTACGACTTTTCATTCATGAAGAGAACTGCTGGCCATCACAAGGGAAAAAAAGGAAATGAGCGCACGAATGCTTCATGAGGGGATGACTTTACAAAAAAGTGTCCGTCTCTGTGAGGACATAAATATATCAGAAGTTTAGTTTCCGCCGGATATAGCGCCAACTAATCAAAGGAGCAACGATAAAATTTAAACGTAACTTTTAAAAAATCAGATTTGCTGAGCGAGGAAGCTATTCCATCCTTTGTCAAATGTGTTCGCAGGGCTTCGTAGAAATGGGCGCACAGCCGACAAACGACAGATGAGAAAAGCTGTAGTGATTCGGATTTATGGTATGATATGGAAACACATTATGAGTCACAACAATTGCTGTATGGACAGTTCTTTTTATATTAATGAAAGGTCATAACGACTTTTAACGCGATTCGGCGTCATGCGTGGTTCTGAATCGTTACGTGCTGGCAGGATGTGCACATTTGAAGAAGCAGCGCCTCCCGTCCTCGCATGTACAGATTCTTCCATGGCGGGTTTTACCTGCTTGCAGCTCGACCTTCTCGGTTAGGTATAGTGTAAAACGCCGTTCCAGAGACCGGTATGATTCCTTGATTTGTGAAAACATGGGCATAATACCGCGAGAACAAGCTTTTCCGCGTGTTTACAATTAAAGTAGTGTGTCCGACCTAATAAGTTATTCTTCAAACTGTTGTGTTCTGACCTTCAGTAACTTGTAAAAGCAAATTGAATTTCTTGCGGTAATGTAAGCTCTGCACGTGAGCAACTGCCGAAATCTATGTTTTAAGTCTTTAGATTCCTTTGGCAGCTTCATATACAGGGTTTTCAAGAAATGTGTGCAACCTTCTCAAAAAATCAGGCAAATGCGATATTTGCTCGGGGCTTTCAGAATTGCTTTTTCTGTACACAGAATCTTAAGGTAGTTAAGGATATCACTCGGACAGTAATTAAGAAAGTTAATTAATTAACTTTTTAATTAGTGGAGTTAGGTGATTGTGTCAAATGGGAGAATTGAAGTTCTTCATGCGAGGAACCCAACCGAGCTTTGAGATTTCGAAAAAAGCGTCCTCTAGTAATTGCTGTGGCGTAATAAATTCAACGAAATGCAATGGCTTTCACGCAAAGCCTTCGAATTCGATTGAATTTTATTACTTCGTAATTATTACTAGAGGCCGCTTTTTCGAAATTCAATGTGGGATGGGTTTCTGCACGAAGAACTTCATTCCCCAATTTGACACAGTCACCTAACTCCACTAATAAAAAGTTAATTAACTTAACTTCTAATTACTGTCTCAAGTCATGTCTCTAACCACTAAGATGCCTACCTACAGAAAAAGTCATTCACTCATTTTGGACGTCTCAAAGCATTGCGTTGCGTTCTTCCATGTTTCTGTTTTGGTTTCGCCATTGAATTTGGTTGAATTTCTTACTTCGTCTGATGCCACTTTTTCGAAATTAAAGTGGGTTGGGCTTCTGGCAGAAACCTTCAATTCGCCCATTTGACACAACCACCTAACTCTACTAATTAAAAAGTTAATTAATTTAACTTTTTTAATTACAGACCCAAATAATTCCTTTAACCATCTTAAAATCCCTGCCAATACGAAAAACCAATTCTGAAGGCAGCAATCAAATATCGCATTTTCCTGGTTTTTTGAAAGGTTGGACGCATTTCTTGAAACACCCTGATTTTTGCGTAGATACGGAGAAAAATATGGTGGTGCAATGTATTGTTGCAATCATATTTAGTCTCACCTTGTACCGCCTGTCTGCCGTTATTCAATTAAGTTGAACCTGGGCAACGGACGAAGGGAGAAAACGTATTGTTAATCACGTATTCTCTGTCAAATATTGTAAAATACACCTAAAAGGAAAACTTTAAAACCTGCACCATATTTAGGTATCGTAAGTTAAGAGAGCGAAGCGAGAGCAAAATGTCTAGAGCAACTATTAAACAACATGAAAAATACGTAGGATTCATATTCAACGTTTTTACTACTTATACTGCGTAATTCATTTCTGATCTGCATCTCTGTTTTTGTTTTTCCTTTCCTACGGGCCAACATATCAACAACAGTGTACACAAATCTCTAGTACTCGCTATGGCGTCACTTCGTTCTCTTTCTATTTAGTCAGTCACTTAGACAGCCCTCTACAGCACTGACTGCTCGCCAGAAGAGTACTTTTTGTTCGCCACTTGCATTCTCCAGCTTTCACAAGCATATTTAATTTGAAACTCGTGGCGAAGCTAATGAAAACAGTGCAGAGGTAAAGTGTGAGGCTGCGTCGAGCAGTCAGGGAGACTTCATAAACTGTGAGATGTGAAGGCAAGGGAAAACGTCATATTCAGACTGCATGTTTTACCTTGCTACATTCAATCAGGTATGTGCGAAAAAAAAAGACCGAATGTGTAGTAAGGACGACAGCTGTTTCTTTTTTTCCGCACCGATAACTGAACCAGTCTAGCTTCATGTTGAATAGATATCGCAAATAAACTGGAGAACAGAGTCATTCATGCTACTGGCAATACCGAATATTAAATGCAGCACCAGTTAATGATACAAATGATTTTTTTTCTGCTCTTGCAGACAATGAAAACAGCCCCTTTATATGGTCTCAACAACGCTATCCATATTATAAGGTATGTTTTCAGCCTACAATACATAACGTTCTCTGACGAAACGTTGTGTTTTGCACGGCAGTTAATAAAAAAACATTTCCTTAAATTATTTCTTGTGGGCATTCATAATGAAAATTTCCAATCCATTTTCAGTCTCCCTGTGTGATTCCGCTTTGCTTTATTAAGAAGACTATACTGCGAGGAAGCGTCCACTTTTATGCGTGTAGTATTATGCGTTAAGCTATGGCTCTCCCGAGTACCGGTGCAATTAACGACTGCAGTCACGGTACAAGAGTTTCAAATATCATAACTTAGTTTATTCACTTTCGCTTGTAACGCAACCATCGAAAGTGAGTCTATGTCTCAGTGGTGTTCGCGGGGCTTGGCCCTTTCATTGGTGAAATGCTGAGCTGAGATTCCGGAACTTCTGATGAATTCGGCCACCGCTATAGGAAGTACTCAAAACTCTCGATCGTACCCGGAGCGCTTACCCAACTTCGAGTTTCCCGTTATCCTCACAAGCTCGACAGGCCTCGCGCATCTGCTGCATTTTGCTCACGTTGTGCTGGCCGTATCACCTGCACCTTCTAGGCGTGCGTATGTTATGGTCTTTTTTTTTGCCAATCGTGGTCCTGTCTTCGTCGTCGTCGTAGTTTTGGTTGCTGCTGTCATTGTTTGTTGCTATCGTCACATTGATGTTGTTGTTTTGTGTTGTTACTTGTTGTTCTGTTGTTCATGGTGTTTTGCAGGGAAAAGAACTAGGAAGTTATGGCACTGTAGCACCCGTTATTTGAAAAACACAGCTAAAAATGATCGTTTCGCTGCAAACTCCAGGTGAAGTTGACATACTCTTTGCCGGCTTCGTAACTTATGGGTTTGAAACAACTATTTCATCACCGCGGAAATCAGTAATCCATTCATTCTTTAAACGCGTACATCTAATGTATACTGCGCCGTGTATATGTTTTTTTTTGTTTTATCAGCTCAACATTACAATGGATCAAACAGCACAAGATGTGCACACGGTTGCGTTGCGGAGCTAGGCCGTGCAAAACAGGCTTATTATGGTTGGTTGCCAACGATTGCCAATCCATATACGGACGACAGTTCCAGCTGCGACGGGTCGCTGATCCCATTTCGCCTTGCTCTTTACACAAAGCACAACCATTATTGTGCGTGTTTGTTTCTGTAGTTCTCGCATTATGCCTGGCCTGAGCCAGGATCAAACACTCTCAAAACGCCGAGAAAGTGACGCAATCAGTAGCGATATCGAACCGTTGCCCAATTGGAAGATCCGGATGGCTCTGGCAATTTCCTGAAGCGTGAAAGTGGCGACGACGAGGGATCAGCGAGAGCAGCTGCCTTCGCTCTTACGAAACAATCGACACACCAAGGGCGGTTGTTGCTCAACGCCACCTTGTGTCGCGAGCACTCTTGTGAGCGTTCGTACGGCCTTGATCTTGCCCTGCACAGAGTGCTGCTGCGCTTAAAAGTGTGTTGAAAATGGCTGACCCCTCGTAAAGCCCTAGCACTTTAAATGGCTCTTGAGACGTCATGCGTAGGCGCAAACTTTTTCTTGTTGCTACAACTGTCTCCCCCATTGGACTTTATTTTATCCATTAAAATTTTAGTATAATTTGAAGAACCCACTTAACAACTCGCCCTAGTAGGACCCACCTCCCTGGGAGCCATCTTGCCTTGTACTACAGGTGTAACTGCTGACGATATTGCGTACGTACATTGCCATATATTTTAGCATGGTACGCCTTTGAACAAACAAGATTTGCCTGTGAAGAAGAAAAACGACGAAGATTCTGGCATTAGCTTCAACTGGTGTTTCGTGCAGTTCAACCCTTCGACCTAGCAAAGCAGTGTGAAAATAACTGTCCCTTGTCGTACAGTAACACGAAAGGAAAATAGGAAGCTGTGCCTTACGCCAGAAGAGAAAAGGAAAAGGAAATTAACTGCAGCAAAAGGGAGAGTTGGGCTAGTCGGCTTGCATTCATATTGAAACAGCGCAAAAGACGTAGGACACAGAAGACAGGATACAGCGCTCGTGTCCTCAAGCCTTTCTGTGTCCTCGTCTTTTGCGCCGTTTCGATATGGAGGCAAAGAAAAGACACAGAGGCTAACCATGCGGCACTTAGTTTGCTATATTCCTACACTCTTTGACACAGTGTCAGGGACAGCCATTGTATGTAGTGAAGAGCATCTATATAGTCGCAAAATTACGTATAACAAATATATTGAACTTTCGCCTCACTTAAAGACGTAGAGCGCTAGGTCATGTGTTTGATTTCCGGTGCCCTGTATGCATTCATATTTAGGACTTATTTTTGGGTTATCAATAAAGAAACGCGACTTGTAGAGCTAATGGTGTTTATTGTTGTAGTCATCAGAACCTGTGAACTGCGAATCTGCGAACGCGCCGCGTTTTAACTTGTATAATACACAGTCGAGTGCCTCTCTCTCGGAAATAGTTAAAATGTCTTCACTAAAGAGTTTTGCTATGTGTAAACACTAGATGTCTCGTGTTGAACAGCCTAGTATTAGTCTACCATTGGGCTGGTAACTATTTTAGGTAACAAACAAGCTATTCAACGTTAATGGCCTGACTATTTTTTAGCAGATCTTTATTAAAAGCGTGCCATAGCACTGTTCGTGCGTGTATAACATAGCCTTGGCAGTGCCTTTGGCGGCCATTTATTTTATTAGCTGTTTCATTGTCGCCGATGATTTCCCTTTCCTGTGTCGAATACAAGTGTTTATCCTTCAGGCGAACTTGCGTTTGGCCTAGTTGGTGCTTACTGTTAGACATTTTGACCGCACAAAAAAAAGACGAGGACAGAGGGAGGTATGACGACACGGGCGGTAAACTTTCAACTCATTTTATTCACTGAAAGACGTAGCAATATATAGACATTTATGACATGCGCAGACACAGTTACGTCCGCTCATCAGTTTAGTGGGGCAACCACTTGTCGAAGAAAGACACTTCTGACTGAAATAATTTGATAGAGGTGTCACTGACACAATCATCACTTTTCTTTCTAATAAAGTAAGCTTCTAACAGCTCTCAAGCTGTTTGGTCTTGGCTTCTGCCCAGAATCTTTATCTCCTGAAAGCGTGGTTCACACGCGCAGTCTTTACAGTGCGCAGGCAGGTGCGCCAAAGCGTCTTCTTTTTTTTTTACCTTTTGCTCGTGTTCCCTGGCTCGATCATTTACGCACCGCCCCGTCTGCCCTATGTAGGACTTGCCGCACGTCAGGGGGATTTCGTACACGACTCCTGTAGAGCACTTTGCGTACGGCTTTGCATGGTTTTTACCACAGCCGAATCTTCTTTTTAGGTTCTCTGGAGGTACAGGGGCAGAGCCGCGCCAGCTTGAAGGGCGCCGAAAAAACAAGGGGGACGCCATACCTGCCTGCTACCTTCCTTAGGTTGTGGCTGACCTTGTGTATATAAGGCACACCTCTATCAAATTATTTGAGTCAGAACTGTCTTTCTTCGACAAGTGGTTGCCCCACTAAACTGATGAGCGGACGTAACTGTGTCTGCGCATGTCATAAATGTCTATATATTGCTGCTTCTTTCAGTGAATAAAATGAGTTGAAAGTTTACCGCCCGTGTCGTCGTACCTCCCTCTGTCCTCGTCTTTTTTTGTGCGGTCAGAATGTCTAACAAGTGTTTATCGCTAAGCGCTCATTGTGCAAAACTAACGCATACATTTATAAAATTCGTCCTATTTGATATTACCTTTTTTATGAGTCTAAGTGAAACATTAAATATAAAAAAAGAAGGATGGCAGAATATGGTCAAGAAATACTGCGGCACGAACCTGCGTATACTGCATTCCTAATATTTAAGTAATGCTCTCGCACATACCCGACAAAACCTCCACGTAGGCAGCGACTGCATTGCTATAACGCGCTGAGTAGACAACTTTCCTGATGAACTCCCGTTTCCCGCAACCGCAATAAGTACCTGTACAGCAGGCCCATATAGCCGAGGGAGCGTTATTGAGGTGTTGGGCCTTCCCGCAGAGTGTCTCGCACTCCAGAGGCCCCGTAGCCGGCTTCCACTATCAGTGAGATCAATGTCCCAAGGGAAATGAAGGCGGGACAGGGAACGCTTGCTCGAGAGAAGGGTCGACATTTCTGCACCAAATGAGACTTCGCTGATTTGTGCGACAAAGAGCTCCATAGTCATCTCGGATGCACTCCGTGATTGCGTTAGGGCGTGCTAAAGGAAGGAACCCCTACTCGTTCAGCGGATTGTGAACCAGAACACGTGTTTGCCCGCACATGCACATCGTTCATGTATGGATTTCGTGTCCTACATTCGGGCGCCGTTAGGACACATAGAACGGTTGATGTTATGTTTCTGTACTTATCGATTACGTCCCTGCTGCCGTCGCCGTTCTTTTTCAGTGGAAGTTCGTACATGAACAAACAAAGATAGGAGGAATTCATCAGTTTATTCTTGCAAGAAGTCGTTCAAATATGCATCATATAGGAGCGGTCCAAGAGGTTCAGCCTAATCCTTACACTTTCCATTCACCCGGATACGGCTCGCCCATCGATCTGTTCTTTGTGCTAAGTAGCAGGAGCCTTAAGTTTGCGATAGCTTCGATAAACAGTTTTTATACAATTGCAGATTTCTTGAAGTAAAACAGCAATATGAGATCACAGAGAAAGATCGGTGTTTCCGAGAAGAAAGAAGGCGAGAGCTTCACAATGCTCTTCATAGTCGCCCCCGGTTTCACTTCACCCCCTCCTACTGCTCTTGCCCATTTCATTTCCTTTAAACCGCGCTGACAGCTTCTACGCTCCTCACACTCGATCGCACCTAAAAGAGCTCGTAATATGATTGATTAGCCTCAACCAGCTATGTTCTCCCAAAGCCTACGGCAGGGAAGCAGCAACACAAAGGGAAAGCGGTAGAAATGGACATTGTGGTCTGACGTGTCTCAATCTTCTATCTCTCTCTCTCTCTCTCTTTTCTCGGCACCTTATTACGGCCAACACGGTCAGACGTGATGCGATTTCTTCAGTTACTCTTCCCGTCTTAGTCTTCTTTCCATCACCCGCGTCCCTACTCTGAGAGAAAGGAAGGCCAAGGGTGTGCGGTGGAGGAAGAGACAAGGTCCAGCAGAAGCCATCGCTGATGACGACATCTTTCAACAGCGAAGCTGTTTAGCAAATCGTTCCTTGTGAGTCGATCGCAGGAAATTATCATCATCTTAACGGGTATGTGTCACTGTGCGGCTACGTGAGAAGCAGTACGGAGACAGAGAGAAAGAAAGAGGGAAGTACAGAGAGAGATGGAAAGAAAGAGAGAGAAATATTATTGCTGAAAAAAATTCTTCACGAGGTGGCATTCAAACCCGCATACCCTCAGTCCGAAGGCGAGCGCCCTAACCACTCGGCTATCGAGGAACGCTAGCAGAGCATAGCATGTATAGTGTAGCAAGGGGGTGGAGAAAAGGGAAGTGAGAGTGAGGAGGAGAGATGTGATGGTGAGGAGGAGAGAACGGAGGAGGGGAGAGAGTAAAGCTTAATACAGAAGGAATGAGAAAAAGAGATATAGAGATAAAAGAATGCAGTGTAGTGAACAGTACGTGATGACGACGAAGAGCGAAGAAAGCAAGGCACAGTGCGAGCGACAGCCACGCGTCCCGAGCTTGCGCTTGCCTGGATCTTTGCCCTTGACGTCCCTCGGCGCTCTAGCAGTTTGGACATGAATAAATCACGTGACATTTGGTGGAGGTGCGTGGGTTTCCTGTACGACCCTGGATCTTCACTCCCGTAAGCTTCCCCCCCTTCGTGATACCAACATGGCCACCGAGACTCCTTCCCAGCCTGGCCCTTCGGCTGTCCACATCACTTGTGGCGCCGTGTATCCTCAGTGGGATCCCCCCATCTTCTCAGGCTCCGGTGAATCGGACGTGGACGAGTGGCTGTCGAGGTATGACAAGGTCGGCGACAGCAACAAGTGGGACGATCCAATGAAGCTTGGGTATGTGCAATTCTACATTGCGGACATCGCCCAACTGTGGTATCACAACCACGAGGCCGAGCTTCCATCTTGGTCAGCTTTGAAGACTGCTATCAAGGACGTCTTTGGACGGCCTGCGGCTCGCAAGCTTCTCGCCGAGCAGCGCTTGTGTCAGCGTGCACAACAACCGGGTGAAACCTACACGGGTTACATCGAGGATATCCTCCATCTGTGCACCCGCGTCGACCCTGCTATGCTTGAGGAGGCCAAAATCAACCACATCTTGAAGGGCATCGAGGACGGCGCCTTTCAGCTGCTGCTGGCGCGGAATCCCACCACAGTCGCTGAGCTAGTTTCAGTCTGTCAGAGTTTCGACGAATTGCGCAGGCAGAGCGCGATCGCCCGTCAGGCCTTCCCGACCCCCGACACGCTCTCCAGCTTGCAGCTAGCTGTCCCTCCGGCCACTCAGCCGACTCTCCAGCCCACGATCAAAGACTTCATCCGTGAAGAAGTCGCGCGCCAGCTGTCCTTACTGCCGCTCACTCACGAGCCGGCGCATCCTCTGGCTCCGGGCATTCCAAGCCATTCGGACGCAAGTTGCTGAGGCTATCCCACCCATGTTCCAACAACCACCCGTCACTGCGCCGCTTACCTACGCCGCCGTTGCTGCTCGGCCCCCTCAATATCCTATGCCCTCTGCTCCACCTCGACCTCTGATGCCGTCCCATGCCTTGGCGACCAGCGCGTATCAACAGCCTATGCCTTACGCTCCACCTCGCCCAGTTATGCCGCCCCGTGTCTTGCCAACATCCGCGTATGCTTCGTCGCAGCCCATCCCAAGCCCCTCGGCCACGGTGTTAGAAGTACAGGTGGAACGACGCAGCACCGGCGCCATGCGCTCGCTGCGTCGAACTTCGGTTCCTCCGCGCCGTCACGCCGCGAGATGGCAGGAGCAGTCAAGAGGCTCACAGCGGCGCGCGCCGGCCTCTCTTCCGACAAAGCCACGGTGACGAAGCAGTTGTCGCCACATTGCTTCCTCGTTTAATTCTTTTTGTGCGATGGCAAGTCACGCTATTTGCGTGAGAAAGCCGTGAAATGGGCAAAAAGTGTTTTGTGCCGCAGTGCAACTCTGTGTACAAGACCTGCACTGAAAAGTCGATTTTTCTGCACCCTGAGATGCGGAACGCCTGAATGTTTGGCGCCATGCGATTCCGCGCAAGGACCGCGTGCTGCAGTCGACTGATTACGTGTGCGAGAAGCACTTCAAGCCGAGGATAACGAAGACGTAGGAAGCAGTGTACAAAGGGCACGTTCTTGTGAGCACATCACGAAAGGCGGCTCTGGCTAATGACGCCCGCCGTGCCGACGAAGTATTGAGTTCGTTTTGAGTTCATCGTCTTACGTTCATCCACACCGTGAGTTGGCCTATTTTTTTTTAGCACCTACGTGCGTTTGCAGTCTTTCTCTCTCCGTGCGAAAGCTACGCTTGTTAACAATGAGAATATATGGGGTTTTACGTGCTGAAACCACGTTATGATTATGAGGCACGCCGTAGCAGAGCTCCACAAATTTCGGCAATGTGGTGTTATTTAACATGCACTGACATCGTAGAGTACACGGGTCTCTAGCATGCCGCCTCCATCAAAATGCGACCGCCGCGGCTGGGATCGAACTAGGGAACTTCAGTCAGCAGCCGAGTACCGTAACCGGTGTACCATCGCGGTTGACTGGCTGCGCTCGTAAGGACTCCGCACACCGCGATCGACGTGTTCCTTGAAAGACGAAGTAGTAACGCTGTCTTCGGGTGACTATGCGAGACATGAACAGTGAAATATATTCCTCAGTTGGCAACAGAGAAGAATCGGAAACATATATCCACCATTCATAATGTCTCCCCTTCTCGCAGTGCCAAACCAGGATGCTTTTTCATATCCTTCGTCGGTGCCTCAAACTTAGCTGCTGGCATTCGCTAAAATTCAGTATTTTATGCACGACCAACTAAAAAGTCGTATTCGTGACACATATTTCTTTATCCGCGATCAGCGACCGCAAATTACTTCGAATGTTCGCGACAGCAAAGACAGTGTGCATTTTCCGTTGTAATACTACGGCTATTGCGGTATTTTTTCGAACTATCTAAACTATACTTCTACAAGTAGAACTAATTTATGTCATATTTCAGCGTGACGTCACTGTCATATCTTTAAGTGTCGGAATGAGGAAAGCTTATGTTGAATTTGCCACCGCCAACCTTCGCGGTGGCAAATTCAACATATTCAACAGGTAGCGGCTGTATCGTCCAAATTTCGATTTATTCGAAGCTATTATTTATTTATTTATTTTTGCGCTCGGTATAGCGCGAACGCACAGTTTTTTTATTCATTTCGAGGGGCGGTCGCGGCTCCGAAGCGACCACGCCTGATACCGCTCTTGAGCCACCAGTAGTGTAGCGCCATCTAGGGCCCTGTGAACAAGACGCCACAAACCGCGGACAGAAGTTCGCCGCTTCCGGAGGCGCCGTCGGTCCACCTATAATACTTCTAACACCGTGCCCTCGGCTTCGTCTTTCCGCCGCTCCGACGCGTGGTGAACCCCTGACAATCGACCCATCTGTTTCTCCTGTGGCCTCGCCGGCCACGTCACTCGCCATTGTCGCCTAGTTCCTCCAACATTCGACGCCGTGGGCATGCCAATTGCGTCGTCGTCCCGGTCGCCACCGGAGTATGCCCGTGATGATCAACGACCCAACGACACCCACCGGTCACCGTCCCTTCGACGACGCTCCCTGTCACCTATGCGTCGCCGACCCGCTGCGCAAGAGGGAAACTGATCGCTGCAGTTCCGGAGGCAAGAACTGCATGCGAAGCGAACTGCCCATGGCCTCCGTCTTTTTCGCCACAAAACGTTATCGACGTCAATGTTGAAGGGACCACGGCCCAAGCGCTAATTGATACCGGGGCCGCCGTTTCCGTAATCTGCGAGAGCCTCTGCCTCCAGTTAAAAAAAGTGACCACGTCGCTCTCAGGACTCATGCTTCGCACTGCGAACTCACAGTTCATAGCACCTTCAGCCGTGTGCACCGCGCGCGTTAATATTCAAGGAGAACTTTACGTCATTGAGTTTTTCGTGCTGCCGTCCTGCTCTCACGACGTTATCCTCGGCTGGGACTTCCTTTCGCGTCATCGCGCCATCATAGGTTGCGCCCGAGCAGAAGTCGCCCTTACGCCGCTGCAATCTTCTGTTTCGGGGCCTACCATATCTGACGCATGTAAACATGTCATTGCTGCCGACACTGACGTAGCCTCAAACACGTCCACCCTTGTCGCCTTGACTTGCCCGGCAGCTCCTGACGGCGCTGTCCTGTTCACCCCGTAAGATGTGTTTCTCCGCCGCCACGCCCTACGACTGCCGTTTGCCGTACTCACCGTTGAATCCGATGCTACCATCATGCCGATTGCCAACTTGCGCACCTCGCCCGTTAGTCTACTTCGCGGGGAATGTTTGGGAAGCATACATGCCGTTGACCTGCTTCGCTTTCTGGAGTTCGCTGAAGCCCCACTTCACCACCAGCTGAATGCCATGGCAGCCCCTGTTGCGGCACCTCCGAAGTCAGACATTTTTCACCCTTCTGTGTCCCCGGATCTATCACTGGACCATCGACGCGAACTATTCGCCCTTCTCGAAGAGTTCCGCTCATCCTTCGACTGCGGACCGCTCATCCTCCGCTCATCCTTCGCCATAATCTGGGCTTTGACAAAGTTCCGTCCGCACCTTTATGGCCGCCCTTTCGAAGTAGTCACGGACAATCACGCTCTCTGTTGGCTCTCATCACTGAAAGATCCTTCAGGCCGCCTCGGTCGTTGGGCGCTTCGGCTGCAGGAATACGACATTCGTGTTGTGTACAGATCCGGCCGCAAGCACTCGGACGCTGATACGCTATTCCGCTCACCGTTACCGTCTGACACAGCTTCGCCGTCAGCCACGTCAGCTGTCTTGACGCCCCTTGACTTCGCAGACATGGCGTCGGAGCAACGCAAGGATGCGTGGATCTCCGAACTCGTCGACTTTCTGACTGGTTCATTAGTTCATCCAGCGTCAAAAACTCTCCGTCGTCAAGCCACGCATTTCGTACTCCGCGACGGCCTCCTCTATCGGCGCAATTACGCACCTGACGGTCGGAGGTGGTTGCTAGTGATCCCGCACCATATGCGCACAGAAGTCTGCACTGCTTTTCACAACGACCTGCAAAGCGCTCACGCTGGCGCTCTGAAGACGTACAACCGCTTGCGTCAGCGATACTACTGGCGCGGCATGTACACGTTTGTGCGCAAGTACGTACGTGCTTGTACTGCTTGTCAGCAGCGTAAAGCTCCACCTCAACGCCTAGCCGATCCACTTCAGCCTCTACTTTGTCCGGGACGTCCATTCGACCGCGTCGGCATCGACTTATATGGCCCGCTTCCCACGACTTCCTCTGGGAATCGGTGGATCATTGCTGGCGTGGACCACCTCACCCGTTACGCAGAGACTGCAGCACTTTCAACGGCTACCGCAAGAGAGGTTGCGTTTTTTATCTTACGCAACTTTGTCGTTCGCCACGGTGCTCCCGTGAACATTTGAGCGACAGACGGCGTGTTTTCCTGTCTGACGCTATTCAGGCCTTGCTCATCCAGTGCAACATCGTTCATCGAATGACCACCGCATATCATCCGCAGACGAATCGCCTCACGGAACGATTTAATCGCACACTGGGTGATATGTTGACAATGTACACGGCATCAGACCAGACCAAGTGAGACACCGTCCTGCCGTTCGTCACGTACGCGTACAACACCGCAACGCACGCGACCACCGGTTTCTCACCTTTCTTTTATACGGACGCGAACAGTCCTGCACTCTGGACACTATGCTTCCGTATACGCCGGACTCGTCTGAATATACTGCGATTTCTGACGTTGCCAGATACGCCGAAGATTGCAGACAATTAGCCCTTTCGCTGACCACCGAGGACCAAGGCCACCAGAAGCTACGGCACGACACCGACCGACCTCTCTCTACTTTCACGACTGGTGACCTCGTTTGGCTCTGGATCCCATCGAGCACTCCTGGCCTTTCCTCGAAATTACGTGCCCGATATCAGGGGCCCTACCGCATTCTTGCTCGCACGTCTCCTGTCAATTATGAGGTTGAGCCTCTGACAGCATCCCACGATTTACGTCGTCGTGGTCGGGAAATCGTCCATGTCAGCCGCTTGAAGCCTTATTACGATCCCGCTATACTGACAACGCCTTAGGTAGCCAGGATGGCTCCGCTATTCACCAGGGGCCAATGTAGTGAACAGTACGTGACGACGACGAAGAGCGAAGAAAGCAAGCCACAGTGCGAGCGACAGCCACGCCGCCCGAGCTTGCGCTTGCCTGGATCTTGGCCCTTGACGTCCCTCGGCGTTCTAGCAGTTTGTACCTGAATAGATCACGTGACAGCAGAAATAAAAAATTACAGAGAGAATATCAGCGAAAGAGAGATAAAAACATAGAAAGGAGGAGAAAGCAAGCATCACGTCGTCTAGCGACCAGATACCGCACCACGTGGCTAAGCTGCGCACCCGCAGTAGCTAAGCCACACCCACCGACGGAGACATCGCGCGCAACGTCCGCTCTATAGTGGCTCCATACTTCCGAGGAGGAAGCCGCGCATCTCGAAGGTAGACGTGTCGGTCGACGGGAAGTACGAGCGGCGACATGTTCGTGCTTCGCAGTGCCAAGCTTTGCGCCACTTAGTGCAAACTGCCCGCATTCGTGTCTGTGTGTGTCTGTGAATGCGTGCGTGTGCATGTGTGTGTGTGTGTGTGTGCGTGTGCGTGTGCGTGCGCGCGTGTGTGTGTGTGTGTGTGTGTGTGTGTGTTTGTGTGGCTCAGTACCACAGCAGGCATGGTCACTAGGAAATGGTGATCTGTCGATTCATTGTCTGGTGCCCGGATGACATTAAATAAGCGTGCCGTCATGGACCCACTATTCGAAATTACAAAATTCGTCGCCCCGCAACCAAGTGTTCCTGTTAGGAAGGGATGGGGACCAGCGCGTCTTGAACAGGGGCGTAGCCAAGGGGGGGGGGGGTTGGGGGGTTCAACCCCCCCCCGAAATTTTTCAGTTTTGCTTGCGTACATAGGCATGCACACATACAAACGCACGCACGAACATACATAAAGTGTGGTTGAACCCCCCCACCCCACCCGAAAAAAAATTCTGGCTACGTCCCTGGTCTTGAAAATATGATGACAGTTTTACATGTGCGACCTCAGCATTCAAACGAACACTTTAAAGCTGATTCTTTTTTCTAGCTTAAAACTAGAAAAAGTTAGCTGTCGCTTATAGTCATAAAAGAAAAGGTAATGTAGGAGTCGCAGTAAGAGTAGTTCCACTACAAGGAACAATCACTTGAGAGGTAATTAAAGATTAGTCACGTTTACTGAAGGAAGGAGTATTGCGAAGAACTCGCTTCTACTATAGGAAGGATAAGGAAAAGTAGGCATTCAATAAGAAAGAAACAAAGAATAAACAAACTAAGCAACTTATAACACAAATAAAACATGGTCATATTTTGGCAGAGACTTTTCGAATGGAGAGAAAGGCAAGATGGTGAACCCGAATAGCAACCCTACCAAGGAATTTGAACTATGGTCGATTATGCAATAATACTATGCTCAGCTGCAACGATTCAAATCCAAGAGTGATATCATTAAAACACAAGGTGCTAGCACTTAGCACCTGTCCGCAATGACATGCCCACGCCTGTGTACATAGCGCTCTTTGTTCACTGGGCAGCTTCCTGCCTTGATTCCACTACTCATTTGCTCACAAAAGCTTGGAAGAAAAAAATTGGTGTAGAAAAATTCGGGTATGTCAAAATATTTTCATTCGCGATTTGGAAGGGTATCAACTTCGCGATAGACGTAAATGAATGATAAACTCAACTGTTTTTAAACTTCCAGCAACTCCTGGAACGTTCCTCAACAACACTGCGGCAAGTTTTCGTTTGTTCACCAGAAATTATTGGCAGTATTTGCACACGAACTTCTTTCTGTATTTTCATGTGACTTGTGTACTATGCGTAACCACCACTCGGCGCAGGCCACGCCGGAATGACTGGGAAGTTTATCAATTGTTTCGTACCTCTCTGATTAGATTGCCTGCGCTACACGAGTAGTCAACTTTATACCGGAACTAACGCGAACACCAATAATAACGCTGAAGTCTTTGATCCTACATGTATAAAAGCCGGTGCGTCTCACCAACGATCGGATCACTGAAGATCAACGATTGTGCTCGACGCTATCGTGCACTCAGTGCGTCAATTCTTTTTCTGGACATAAGTTTGTCGAATAAAGTGTTTCATCATTTCCTGCTTGAGTACGTGTTCTTCTCCGTCACAGCCACGTGACAATATACTTCCAGTTCTGGGCCTAGCAGCGTGGGACAGGGCATTATCCCAGGTGTTTTTATATGTAGTTTTCTTAATGGACAGAATACTTCTGTATACGACATTTTGTCACAGATAACCGTATTATCATAAGCGAATAGCGATCATTTGAGGCATGAGAGATGTAACAGTCACTGTTCTACAGGCGATTCTCCGCGACACGCTTCATTTGTCAAGAACGAAGGTCCTCGCCACTTCGCTCTCAGCCAATCACAGCGATCAGCCATCAAGCATCCCGGCAATACTCGACCTCTTTGCTGCCATAAATTATGTGCCGCCTGCATAGTGTTGTCGATGAGGGACTCAATCTTCGTTTCTGCGATGACAGCGCGCCCTGTCCTTGGGTTACTATCTTCCTGCATACTATTGAGCGTGTAGGACAGGCATCCGGAGCAACGCGGAAATTGGGTTGTGTTTCACCTTATGTGTTCTCTGCTCGCACGTCCTCATGTTTTGTTTAGTTTTGTGTGTGTGTGTGTGTGTGTGTGTGTGTGTGTGTGTGTGTGTGTGTGTGTGTGTGTGTGTGTGTGTGTTTTGTGTGTGCATGTCCATAGCTTTGTGGAGAATATAGGAAACAAACTGAGTACCGCTGTCTGAACAGGGGATGCCTACGTAAGTAGCGGTGGAAAAAGACGGACGGAGATAAGCTGTACAATATTTCTTCGTTATAACCGATATAACTGCGGCTCTCGTGTTTTCGATTTCGTTATAAAAGGAATAAATGTCACTGAAATGAAGATGAAGAACCAAAGTTCGTATTTTTTTTAGGTATATCAGTGTTCGTAACAGGGAGTTCCAAGTGTAAAAGGATAACAAGTGGGCGAACAACGTCGCTCTTTGTCATGCTTCCTCAGCGATTTTCCTAAATAGCTGGACCCATGCTTTAATCGCAACATGGAACATCGCCACCTAAAAAAGAGAAATAGCTTTTGCCTCATGAGTGCTAAGAAACAGTTGATGCTCACAACTACTTATTTCTCTTCAAACAAGCCGCAGGTGCTGCACAGTGCTCTCTATCGCCGCTCGTAGGGAATATCAGTTGAATATATTGTCTCGTGGTCGTGACGTCATTGAAGGCAGCAGTTAGGGCGTCCGAGATGAAACTCTATTTGGCCGAACTTGTGGCCGGGAAACTGAAAGTCAAGCTACAGTAATACACTGATACACAGCGTACACCGATAGCGGCGAATAGAGCGTCGACCGTCGAAAAACTGCTCATGGCTGGGACGCGCCGATTTTTATACATCAGGCATCGAACTTTCCAGTCTTATCGCTGGTGGTCGTGCAAGCTCTGGAATAATCTAGGCTGTTCGCGGCCTGCGCGCAAGCTTAACAAAATGATCTATTACAATCGCGAAGCTTCTCGAATGCTGCCGCGCGGTCAGCGTCGAGCGTTGCTAACCGTCATTGCGGGTCAAACCCGAATACATCAAAATAAAACAAGCGGGCGTGGCAATATGGCAGTGCAATAGCGTCAGAGCGAACACTTCTTCTAGTGTTGAGTGTACTTACAGAGCTCACAGGCTCATATTTATCAATAGTTGCTATTTATCAATAGGAACAGGAAGGTAGTGAATGGCGGGCAGCATGTTTCGCGTTTCCTACTGGTAATCATTGGGGCTGTCGTGGGCTGTCGTGAGCAGTATACGAAATTGAAGTAAAGGTTGTGTTTCTGTTTCGAATTTCATTGCATGCGATGCACAATTATTTTATCATTTACAAAATTGTCCATAATGCACGGGTGAAGGATAAGGACACAGCTAAAGCGAAAGCCGCTACAGCGAATTTCATACATAAAAAGATATTTGGCGAAGCTTGGAGTAACCCGCGCAAGTTGCTTCTAGGCCTTAGCTAGGTGATGAGGGTTCTTTGTAGGTTGCTTTTGGGTCGTTGCTAGGCTTTAGCTATGTGATGCTAGGTTGTTTATACGTTGGTTCTCAACGCAGACGTTGGAGTGAAACCACAGACAGTCACAGACAAGACACAGATGTCCAAACTCGAGAGACATAACTGGCGCTGAAACCAAGCGTTCGCACCTCTCATAGATCTACGGGCACGTCGTCGTCGGCATATGCCTTCCATCGCTTCGGGGTCTTCTCGCAGCCGACGTTGTCTTTCTCCTTTTCCGTTCCCTAGTGTTGGGCTAACTGTTGCTTTCTTCCTTCATACTTCCTGCCTTTCTACATACTTCCGTTGCCCCTAGGAACAGTGGCGGCGCAGTGAAGCGGACTTACGGGCCCGCGCCCAGGCACGCCGCGAACGCTCAACATAAATTTTTGTTTCTCGCCAAAAACAAAAAACACTCCGATGAAACTTTCGCAAATAAATCTCCTTTGGTTACTCTTCCCAACGAGACCAAGCGTGCATTTTTACTTGGACTGCGTCACCACTCTACATGTACCTGAACGTGGAGCATTTCACACATTTTTCAATGTTTGCGCCCCTTGCACTTCGAAACTACGCGGTCATCGACTTCAATACTTTTTGACACGCTTACTGCCAACTATCCAGCCATGTGATATAGTCCTATTTTGTCTGTAATATTCTTAGAATTAAAAAAAATAATCAATATGGGCGCAGAATTGCAGCATTGCTTCACCACAAAGCACATCGTGAGACAAAGTAGTGGTCGTCGAAGGGTGATAATAAGATAGTGCCATTTCATTTCAAGTAAACAGCAGATAGTTAAGGCGTTCCGTAAAGTATTGTATTTTTTAGAGTATTTTTTCGCAACCTATCTTTCACCCACTACGGCAAAATTCAAGTCACTGTGACAAGAATTTTTTTTTCCAAAAAATACTTTCCGAGGGCAAATAGTGCACTGATATGAACGTCCACATTTTTTTACAATACAATTGGAGAGGGTCGAGTGCAATGTCTGGGACGTTTGGCGTGGAATGACCCTGCAACTATTTCCTAAGTAATCATGGAATGGCTTCACTAAAAGAGCTTATTGCCTCACGAATCGACTGCCAGAAAGTTTTAGAATCCGTGAAGTGAGTGGAGTTACAGAGATTTGTCGCACATTTTAATAGCTTTCTCTCTTTTCTCGACCTGACGAACACGCTGGAACCTAAGCAGGGGAAAGAAGAAATGTCACGCGCGCGTCATGACCTTGGGCACGTTTAAAGACGATAGTCTTTCTTGGAGATATTTAACGCAGAAATTTTGGTCTGTCTGTCTGTCACCCTATTCAGCCACCCTGCCAAAGTATAACCACTTGCGGAACGCCCAGCCATCTTGAACTGGCGCCGCCGTTCATACTTGTGAGCATTGTCGATCAAAAAGCAAATGTTACGCATATCTGAGGCGCAACATCAATACATCAGTATTAGGTGGCGTGTTCCTTTACTCGTAAATACATAGATACGTAATTGTAAAGACCCTAGTGTTTCTTAGTCTGCGTGGAAAATGCTAGTGTTTTTTGGGCTGCGCTGCAAATGCGACGCTATGAGCCAGATGCTGCGATTCAACATAGAGGAGGAGGACTCATGTAGTACGGCCGGCGGACGACTATCGTCTTTCCACGACATTCGCAGCGAAGCGTGCAGATAGGAGGCCAATTTTTTTTCTTCTTTTTCTTTGAACGCGTGGCTTAATTTCAGTGTGATCGTGAGCAGGCGCGAGGGCACGTGGCGGCATCCCGCGGCGGCCACGGTAACTATGCAGCTAACGATGCTCAGATCAGCCAATGGCCGTGAATCTGGGTATATGGCGCCGTCATTTGAGTATACAGCATCATTTGTAGAAAGAAGAGGGAACGATTTCTAGCTGACTTTGAGAAATATTTGTAAATTCCAGGCCGCGTGCTGCGCTATAATGATTGGCTCGCGTGTTCTCAAAAGCCTCAACTACCGATCGGCAGCGCTTTCTCACCATGCTAAAGCAATTTTGCAGGGCCCCTCTAATAATTTCGGAGGCACAAAATGGAATCAGCGCGCGGATGGCAGAGTGCGCTGTAGATTATTAGGAGAGGCCTCTGACCTGCAGTGGACATAAAACGGGATGATGGTGATGGTGACGACGATGATTATGAGCAGCTGATACCGCAAGTCTGAGCAGTTCCCCGCTGCCTGCTCTCTGAGCATCCGCAAAACTGTCCCTGTAACGCAGGAAGCAACCCTCACTGACGCATGCACCTTCCGTTCCTCGGAGAGATGTGCACTCTTAGGGTGAACCACGATTACTTCTCCAGAAGAGTGGCTTGCTGGGCAAGTTGGTTCAGCATCTTAGTACACTTTAGCGCAAACTGTCGTCACTTGGCGTAACGCAGGCAAAACTACGTATAGAATAGCCATCTATAGCATAGCCATGCATTGCAAGAGGATAGGAAATGGAATTAAGGCTCAGGAGGAAGAAAAGGAGGAAGAGAGCGGGAGGAGGTAGGGTATATGCTGTCATCGTATGCTGTCATCTAATGTCACCGCTTGGCGTCACGCACACAAAAGCATGTATAGCATAGCCATGAATACGAGAGGGCATGAAAGGGAAGTGAGGGTGATGAGGAGTGATGTGAGGGTGAGAAGGATGGAAAGGAGGAAGGGAGAGAGTAAAGCATAGCATAGCAATGTATGACGTTAGGCCGGCAGAACCATGTAAAGAGGGAAAATCTAGACGCCCAAAACACCGCAAGTAGAACGATGAAGCACAGGGAAAGAGCGTCACTCGCAGCTTCATATATATTTTCTGCGTTTCTTCTGAGAATAAACCAGTTGCGAGTGACGCTCTTTCCCTGTGCTTCTTCGTTCTTCTTGCGGTGTTTTAGGCGTCTAGATTTTCCCTCATTGTCATGAACCAACTAGCCCAGCAACAAGGACTTCTAAGAGCCATGTAAAGCGTAGCCATGTATAGCAAGGCGGCGGGAAAGGATAGTGAGGATGAGGAGGAGGGAAAGGAGGAGGGCAGAGGGTAAATCATTGCACAGTTATGTATGGCGTTGGACAGGCAGACCCATGTATACCGTAGCCCTGTATAGCAAGTGCTGCAGATTGCGCAAGTTGGTGCATTATAATATCGTATTGGTATAGCGCAGCTCAGCTTGAGCATGACGAAAAGAGGCAACAGCGAAGAAGGCAACACAGACAACAGGTTGCCTGTGTTTCATTCTTCGCTGTTGCCTCTTTTCTTCGTGCTCAAACTGAGCTGCGCTATACCAATACGATACTGTGTAGCAAGGTTGTAGGAAAGGGAAGTGAGGAGGAGTGATGTGAAGGTCGTGGAGATAGGTTTTGCACGAAGCTTACCCTACGAGGCGACCGGGAAGGGACGCGACGTTTTCCACTGCCGCAGCGAACAAAGACGCTACGGTCGGGTTCGTCGACTCTCCGTCACGGCGCGGAAAAGGCACTCGAGGCAGGTTGTCAACAAACACGGGTTTATTAACCAAAGATGCAGCACAGTACGACAGTCACGGGCTTGTAGGCCGTAAAGGGAACTCCGCAAGACCGATCGAGTGCGCTTGCCAGCGGCGCTACGACCATCACAGAAAGGGCAGCAGTCGAGCACACGAACGAGAAGCCGCCTGCCAGAGCAGCGCGTCAACCACTCGTGCAAGCCTGAGAGCATCTGACGTGGGCAAGCCCGCACCAGACAGAAGCGAGCTCATGGGGAAGGGGGTTGTCACTGGCGGCCAATGAGGGCAGGCGTTGCGCAATGACGTAGGCTAGCAGCAGGTCCGGACGCGTGGCTCATGCGAGAAAGACCAACGCATGGCTCGTACCAAGCAAAACGGCCTGGCGCGTAGCCACTGTAGCCATGTGGCCGAATGACGGCGCTTCCCGGCGCTCGAGCCGCGCGGGGCCAGCGCACGCGCTAGTTGGGGAACGAGGCGCCAAAGGCGAGGACGCGCTCGATTCCCACAAGGTGAGGAGGGTAGAAAAGAGGAAGGGAGAGGGTAAAGCATAACATAATAATGTATGGCATTGGGCAGGCAGAACCATTTATAGCATAGCCATGTATAGCAAGGGGGCGTCGGGATAGAGAGGTGAGGGTGAGGAGGATGGAAAGGTGAAAAGAATAGTGTAAATCATAGCGTAGCCATGTACGGCGTCACGCAAGCAGAACCATCTCTAGCATAGCCGCGTATAGCAAGGATGAATAAATGGGTGTGAAGTTGAGGAGTAGAGAGAAGAGAAGGGGAGGGGATAACGCATAGCATAGCTTTGTATGGCGTTAGGTAGGCAGAGCCATATATAGCACAGCCACCTATAACGTAGCCATGTATGGTAAGGTGACGGGAAAGTGAAGTGAGGGGGCGGAGGAAGGGAGTATGCTGTCATCATATGCTATCATCTCATGTCGTAGCCTGGCGTCACGGAGTCAAAACCATGTATCATATAGCGAATCATAGCAAAGGGTGGGAAAGGGGAGTGAAGGTGAGGAGGAGGGCAATGAGGAAGAGAGAGGGTAAAGCATAGCACAGCTGATCACAGCCAAAGTGCAATGAGGTTGAGGAGGAGTGATGTGAGTGAGAAGAGGAGGAAAGGAGGAGGGAGAGGGCGCCACTGCATCACAAGTGAAGCTTTCCTTTCCCGCCATGGAGGCCTAGCAGGCTGCAGGTGACGCTCACAGGCTTCCTACAGCTTTCACGTTGAGTGCAACGGCATAAATCTTTCAGTGAGAATATAGTGGCCGCTCTCGAGCTGGCATATCGCTAACTTAATTTCGTCTATCCTTGTCGAAACAGCTATGTCATATAACGAAGGGAGCCGAAGTTCCCTTCTTTTCTTAAACGTGTTTTTTTTTTTACTTCGACCTATTTCTCACACTCTAGATTGTTTTGCTCTGCTACATGACCATGGTCTTAATTCATCCTGACACCGTTCTCCCATCCCCATTCTTGCTGATACGGCTGTCCTGTCACTTTATTTCTTTGCATAGGCCAGGCCCGTAGCCAGAAATTTTTTTCGGGGGGTGGGGGGCACTTGCTGAAAACCTTAACTATATATTTGAGAAAACACATATATTCATCATTTATTTCTGGCAAAAACAGGTATTTCACTGAAATTGCGGGGGGAGGGGGTCGGGCCCCTAGGCTCCCCCCCCCCCTCCCCATGGCTACGGGCCTGGCATAGATGCATTGCGCCTTTGTGCACAGGAGAGCCCATAAGCACATGTCTGCAGCATGACTACATTTGTTAAAGCTCGGTGTTGCATAAGCATGTGAGCGCTTTCTGTCACGTTGAAATGCTCGCGCACGCTTCGTAATTCGTAGAAAACAGGGCTTAGGGACCTTGTTTATTGTCGTACTACTGCGAGAACCATGAGGTCAGATCCATTGAGCTTGGTTTTTTATGTCACTGATAATACAAATATAACGTAGACAGTACTAACCGCAATGCTCTGCGGCGTGTTGCATGAGCGCTTTCTCGGTGTATTCCTGTAGTGTGCTTCCTGCATGAGCGAACAGCGGGGGGCGTTGTAGAAGGGAGCCCTTTACAGACAGCGACGGCTCGTCTCAGAAACAGTACTTATGCTATGGCAAGAGAAAAGAAAATGGTAACTATTGATCCACTCTTATCTCTGCTCGTGTGTGAGCTCAATCCGGAAGTCATTAGTTAACTTGTGACAAAGGCGAAGCACTGCGTTTAGGATAGCGATGCCTCGCCTGCTGCGTTGCATCTTACCTAGCACTTGCTGCTAGTCCTTTTCTGTCCATTCTTCTTGTAGGCTTGTTCTAATTCTTTAGACCATCAACTTTCCGTGGTCAGTGCTAGGCCTATTTATTGCTGACGGCTGAACTAATCTTTTCGCACACAACCATTTAATGCTCTCTATACTTGACTTGAGAGTGTGATACTTAATTTAACTTTAAGTCGTGTTAATGCGAGCCAGTCATATCGATTGCTGCGTAACCGAGAACCTACACGAACACGTAATTGTTTACCTAGTATCTATTTGTCGCTGTTAATATGGTTAATAATGCACAACTGAGATTTCCAGCACAAAAACAAAGTGCGAAATAGCAGACAGAAAAAGAAACATGGCGAGCCAGAGTTCTAAAATGTCTGAAAGGGCTAGAAAATTGCCTATATTACAGCCGCTTTAAGAAAGTCTGTAAAACCAGCGCTAGTCATCCAGAGGGACAAAAGCACAGTGCCAGAGGCAGCATTCGCAAAGCTTTTCGTTCTTAAGTACTCAGTAATTGGTTGGCAACCTCAGTTAACAGTATACTTTAAAAACAGGTCCTGCGCAATGTGCTAGTTATATGCAGGGAACCAGATGCTTCGTGCTGGCGTCCTGGCTATCGTCACTAATGCCTCCACTGCGGACATCGCATGTCGCTGCGCCACTTTTTCCGTGTGAAGATATGTGGCCGCAATGACTACAACACCGAGACTGCGAAGCTCTGCTTCCGCGTGCACCTGGGAGCCATAATGAAGCTCGAGATTGCCGCAGCGCGGCGCTGCAGGGGAGGCTAAGAACAAAAAAAAAGTGGGAATAGTTCGAGTGTGCTCGGTGCAAACCTCCTCCACCATGCTGCTTGTTCTCAGCGCCTTCGAGCGGAAGAGAAAGACAGGAAGGACAATAAGGAGTCCGCAGCCTTGCCAGAAGAGAAGCGATATAACCTCGCTTAGGAGTCACGTATCGAGGATCCTCTATTGCTTCTTCAGCTCTGGAACCATGCGGGCTTGATAAACAACCGACCCTTCTCGCGCTCCTGCGAACTCGTATAGAGAGAAGTGCAAAAGATTGGCCAGAAAAACAGAGTTGGACGCATCCTCACTGTCGCTTCTATATATATAATTGAAAACTGCGGACCGATGCCGAGTCCCTGTAGTTGAAAATGGAATCTTCTTCATCCGTCTCATGGGCACTTCCGTCTCTTACTATCCAGAGTGTTCAGTACCGGATAAAAGGATTGGTACATTATGGAATTTTATTGAAAAGGAGTTTGCTTGTGTATTCCCAGCTATTCCTGCAAGGATTGAAAAAAAGTTAGCTGCGATAACACCGTTGCATCTCCCTTTTACGTCTTCCTTTTCCTGAGAATTCAGTATGAAACTCTTAGTTTGAGTGTGTCATCTTTCTTCTTAGTCTCCTTTACGTTGCCTCCGCAGCGAAAGCGTAAAACACGTTATCGTGCAATGTGAAGTCGCAGTTTTAACACGAAAGTGTTTCATACCGTGGTCCGCCACGGCTCCACTGACGTATTTCCGTCACGGTAATGACGTAAAATATACACTAACAAATGGCAAAGAAAAAAAAAACTAAAAATTGGGGGACCCTTAAGCGAAATCCGGCTCCTAGTGCGCACTTCAACCACTAAGTGCATACTTAATAATGTCTATTGTTACACACACACACGCACACAGACACACACGCGCACGCGCGAATGATACAGGTTTTTGATCTAAAGCAAGAGTCGCATGGCCTCCAAGATACACGCCGCGCGTTTGCAATCTCGGAGGCCATGAAGAGTCTCACAATGCCTCACAGATGGCAGCACATTATCAAGCGTTTGCTGTTTGCTTGAACAAAGCCTCCTCTGGAAAGCCGGCGTTGGCTTGATATGTTTTCCGCTAGATGGACACAATTGTCCATTTTTGGAGCTGTTTGAAAGTTCGTGTGTGTTTTTAGCGGCGATGGCTGCACTATCCCGGCCTTTTTCGACGTAGTTTGATGGCCTCTCAAATGCGCCTACAAATCGCCGAATGGGCTCGTTTTCGTCGTGACACCTGTCGAACAAAATGCGTTAAGTAGACTCCTTCCACTACATGACATTTATGTAGTGTTTTTTTTTCATAGCAGCTGCAGATAACATCGTGGCTTTGTGGTAGGACACCTGATGCCACGGGAATTGCCCGGGTTCGATTCTCAATGGGACCAAACATTTTATGCTTTATTTTATTTGCTTCTTTCTCAATTTCGCGCTCACGGACGATTTTTCGATCACAACCAACAGTGCCGACACCGACGCTGACAGCGGAATTTCTGCGACACGAACTCTCTAATGCTATCGCGTTAAAAGAAAAAGTTCCGTTGCTGGGAGTCGAGCCTACGACCTCTCGCTCCGCAGCGCGCTGCGCGAAACCATTCGGCCACAGAGCGTATGTTTTTCGGCTTACTAACGCCAAGCTATTTATATACACCATTTACCGTTCGCGGTACTCGGAGCTGGGTGGCTTCAGCGTGTTCTTCTTATCACTAGCGATATGGCGCAAAGAGCGCGTAGGGCGTAAGTAGGGCGCGCTTTAAAGGTTGTCGGCCCGCGCGTCGTGTTGCGAGCATTACGAGCGTGCTTCTACAGGGGGTGTCTCTCGTGCGCGCGCGCTTATCTCGTAATGGGGGCGGTTTGTATGTCTTGTCCTTTCACTGCAATTTTCCGTTGACATTACAGAGAGCACGAAAGTCACTTCGCTCGCTGCAGCGGCCGCGTTTCTGAAAGGAGCGCGCTGATCACGCGCGAAGAAGTAACAATTGTAACAGTTGTTAGTTCGCGCTCGTCCAGTCTATCAGGGGCGTAGCCAAGGGGGGGGGGTTGGGGGGGTTCAAACCCCCCCGAAATTTTTCAGTTTTGCTTGCGTATATATACACGCACACATACAAACGCACGCACGAACATACACAAAGTATGGTTGAACCCCCCCCGAAAAAAATTTCTGGCTACGCCCCTGCAGTCTACGTTCTTTTCGTGCGTCCTTTCTGTTTTAGAGCGCGCTACAAGTTTCGAGCTGCTCGCTGTTCTTCGCGTGGCATTACATTTTGTTGCTATAGCATTCATTCCTTCGCCCATGTGTCGAAACAATGCACATTAAACTCTCAACTGCCCCTGTGAAGACATGTTTCACATTCGTGTTATACCGATTCCTATGAAAGGGAGATCAGCCATGTTTTTTATGTAAATGCTCAGTTTGCTTCGCCTTTTCAGCGTCTCAAATCACATGCTTTTCGTTTCCAATATACCATCTCCTGCGTCACCTAAAATTTACCAGCTATGTTAGAATGTGGAAGGCTGCATCTCCGCTTGACCTTATTCATGACGCTTTTCGACTGCCTATGGGAAATAATTTTGTAGCTACCACCAGCTTACGAAATGGAGTTTGAGTATTACTAACAAAACGAAAGCCTTAGATGCTTCAGCAAACATGAAAATTGACCGTCAGTGTCCCACGTCGTCGGCGTCAATACGAATAATACAAAAATATCGTCATCACGTGAGCACGTCACCAGATGACGTCATAATGACGCCACACATCGCAATATATTTTGACCGCACTATGGCATTATATGATGAGGTCATCGCGTGACATCGTCGTTTGGTGAAAGATGGGCCGATCACGGAGGCAACTGCAAAACCAGGAGAGGTGCTTCTTCCAACGCCTCCGATCCTGGAGGCAGTGAAGAACCACGTTATCTGCAGAAAGCTGTGATCTGCGAAAGCATAGGCGAGAATTTTGAAGCTGCTTTAGTTCACATCAAACATGTCTATGACTTTCAGGGTTTTCAACTCTTACCAAAATTGGCAACATTTTTCTTAAAATTGCCTTGTTTTCTGCTCATTTTTAAACATGAACTTTTGGGCTAGTTGGTTCATATTCGCAGTAAAACAGCGCGGGCGAAAACAACAGACCAGACGAGAAGAAGGGCACGTAACACAAGGCGCAACTACATTTTTCAAATTGAGGACTAATAAGGTTTGTCCGTAAATAAGGTTCCCAGGGAGCTGAACGCGGGATCCGGCGACACTGCCGTGTAGCTTGGTTCCCCCTCTCGTAGTCGCCGCCCAGGCTAGCTCGCTGCGACGCTCAGTCTTGGCTTGGCAGCCGTTTGACATGGAGCTCCCAGTCGCTTTTAACGCCAGGTGCGAATCACGCTCTGTGGTTCGTTTTCTTTTGTAGCGTTAGCTACACTTGCCTAGCCGGAGCCGATTTCGCGTGGATCCTCATGAGCCGTGCTGCGCATGCTCGAGGATCAGTGATGTCACACAGCTGGGTCACCGGAGCTGCCATCTCACGCACTCTCCGACACCGCCACGCGCGGCTCGCCGCTGCTTGTCTGCGGGTTCAGGAGGAGTGACGTCGTAGCTGCGGCAGACAAACTGGCGCCGCTGGCGCCGGCGCGCGCGCAGATTCCACCGCCGCCGCGCGCGAGTCGCCGCCGCCGGTCTGCGCTTTGCAGAGTGACGTCGTAGCCTTGGCAGATGTATTGGCGCCAGCGCGCACGCAGCTATTCGCCTTCGTTGTGCAGTCGCCGCATGACACTGTGCGGGAGCCGCTAGCGCCTCTGACTGGTGTTTGCATGTGGGTAACGCCATGGAGAAGGAGAGCGCAAATGCTGCTCAAGGGCGCAGAAGAGCCGAGAAGCTTATCTCATCGGATCCCGAAGTAGTTGCCTGGAAATTAGCGGTTCAGCGTACGAAGAATGAACAGAAGAAGGCTAATAATCCTAGACAATCTGGAAAGCTAAGAATAATCAGCTGAACATTTGCTAACGCTACGTATATCCCGGCATAGCCGAACTAAGCCACTGCAAATTTTTTTTGTTCTTTGTTCAAAAAAACTGCGCGGTGGACATACATTCCGAACTGCGGGAATACTACGGACGAAAGTGTGTAAGCACACAGCACTTGAGCAAATGGTGCCGAGAATTCAAACACGGATGTACAGACGTCCATGAGGAACAGCGTTCTGAACGGCCATCGGTTTCAGACGAAACGATTGCGAAAGTGGAAGGAACAGTGCTGAAAGACCGAAGCGTAACGTTTCGGGAGTTCTACGAGATGATGCTTGATGTCCGCAAGATCTACAGTGACAAAATTTTCCGAGACCATTCAAGGTGTGGCAAGGTTTGTGCAAGGTGGGTTTCCAAAATGCGTACGGAAGATAACGAACAGCAACGTGTTGAAGCGACCCGCGAATTTCTTCAGGCCTACGAACCAATAGAAAGGAATTTTTGGACTCTACTGTCACTGGGGACGAGAAATGGGTCCACTACAAGACCGGAAGGGAAGCAACAATGTCATCAGTGGAAACAGCCACAGTCGCTGAATCCGCGGAAGTTCAAGCAAACACTGTCTGCCGGCAAAGTGATGACGAGCGTGTTTTAGGACAGGAAGGGGTTATTGTTGTTCGAATTCATGCCTGTCGGTACAACAATCAATGCGGAGCGCTACTGTAAAATGCGAAGAAGATTCGCGACGCGATTCGAAAGAACAGGGGAGGCATGCTCACGAAGCGAATGCGTTCGCATCAGGACAACACTCGTCCTCACATCGCCCGTGTAACGAACGATCTCATCAACTACTTTGCACGGGATGCAGTCACACACCCGTCCTACAGCCCAGACATATCCCCAAGTGACCACCATCTCTTCCCTGAACAGACAAAAAAAAACGGAAAGATACCTTGTTAGGACGCAAAAGAGGTTTTCAGCTACATTCGCAGCGCGGTGGGAGAGTTCTACGATTCGGGCAAAAAGAAAATGGTACACCGCACGCAAATATGCACTCATCTCAAGCGCGATTATGTAGAAAAATAGGGGAAGGTCTAAGCTTTCCAAAAATGTATTATTCAATGCCAGCAACCATGTTTCTGATTGTGAAAAATCACTGGGAACCCTAGTTTACGGACAACCCTCGTATAATATGCAGAAATGAGGGATCCTAACGTTTTCATGGTGTGGCTTTGTCTCTGGAAAATGAGAGGCGCGCGGTTAGCACGATTCTAAATAATTTAATTCAAGGGGACTCGGGGATCAGTTTTCAAGCATTTCTTATTAACAGTAGAGCTGTTTAAGGCAGCATTTATAACGTGAGCTGCTAACAGAAATTATCATCATCATGAACCGGCACGCGCTCTCTTCGTCCTCTTCTTCGTCGCCTGCTTCGCGCTCATAACACGTGCGCCGACTTCAGGGGCGTAGCCAGGGGGAAGGGGGGTTGGGGGGTTCAACCCCCCCCCCCCGGAAATTTTTTAGTTTTGCTGGCGTGTATACCCGATGGGCCACAAAAATCCAGTGGACATCCGAATAATAGCAGAACGTCCACGTCCAGCCACGGTTATCCCCAGGATGACCTAGCGCCGTTGCCTTTCGGTTGTTCTATAACGTCAGTTTTATTTGCTGTCTTGAGCGTCCTAAGGATATCTACAGTGGGTTTCATTTCGACGTCATAATTTGGACAAGAGCGGGACATCCATGGCTCATTATGTTTGTATTGTTATTAACATTGCCTGAACTGCGTTTTTGGTTCAAGAGACTTATCTGCTGGGAACACCGCATCAATGCCTCTATTGTGAATTCACTAAATTTTTCGTGGCGAAATTGCCCGCTTCCGCAAGCAAAAACAAGACCACGCCCACAGTTTAAGCGCCTCATCGCTACAGAAATGAAAAATGTGAATTTCAAGCTGCTGCAGCACCGTTAAATCGTGGACTTTGCTTAATACCTAAAGCAACGTTTCTTTGTGTCGTGACTAAATCGCAGCGTGACGGCCAGGAATGCATGATCCGAAACAATGACGAATTCGACATCACACGATTTAACAACGGAACTATATTTTACACCATCATCGTGTACGCATACAGATGTCCGCAACAGCAGCTACAAAAGGACTGGAGTGTGTGTGTGAGATCGTAATACTACGGACCCTAGATTCCATTGTAGTACGTACATTTATCGCAAATCAATCAAAGCTTTTGCTTTGATTGATCCAAAGCTTAAACCGCAGCGGTGGCTACACGGTAGAGCGTTCGCTTCCAATGCGGTAGGTACCGGTTTCGATTCCCAGTGCCGCCCGGAAACCCACCGGCTTTTCTCAAAGGGTACAGAAGTACACCGACCTCTCACTCGGTTGATCTTAAGTATTCATCTCGAAAGGTGACCCGACAAGGCCTTTTGGCGCGCCTTAACCCACCACAGCCTTGGTGAAGTAGTCGAGCAACAACCGCTGCTGTGGGAGGCAGAATATCGCTGCCGCCGGGGACCTACCGGTGAAATACGCACAAGCTCACTTTTAAGGACGATAGTCTTTCTTGGGGAACCTAAACGCAGAAATTTTGGTCTGTCTTTCTGTCTGTCTGTCTTTCTGTTTGTCGGCACGTCACCCGATTCAGCCAACCGGCCAAAGTTGAACCACTTGCTTACCGCCCACCCATCTTGAACTGGTACGGCTGTTCATACTTGTGAACGTTGTCGATCAAAAAGTAAATATTACGCATATCTGAGGCGTAGCATCATTACGTAAGTATTAGGTGGTGTGTTCCTTTAATAGAAAATACATAGATACGCACTTTTAAAGACCTTGATGGTATGCATTTAACGTTGAGACAGTAACGCGTTTATTAAAAGATTGCCACAGCTGAAGCGATCAGCCGAGCAAGCGCGAGCGCCAACAACAACCGTCTTCGTCTTCTTCTTTCGCAGGCGTTCTTGTCTGCGCCCTACCATGTTACAGATCACTCCCCCGCGGAAAAGGAGCCATCCTGGCGACCTAAGGAACAGGTACAACTGGTGGGTCATAATGCGGCTTCAGTCGATCGACGTGAACAGTCTCGCGGCCGCGACGACGGCGGTCCGTAGATGATTGAACAGTCTCAATCATATAGTTAACTGGGGATGCGTATAGACGTTGTAGGGGCCTTCGTACTTAGGCAGTAGCTTTGTGGAAAGGCCAGGAGCGGAGGAGGGAACGCGAAGCCACACCAACGTTCCAGGCGAATACGACTGAGGAGGCAGGTTTTCGTCGTGACGGCCCTTCTGGCCCTACTCGCCCTACAATGTTACAACCCTAGTTTCTTAAGGTGCGCTGAAAATGCGACTGCGCAGAAACTGGTCTTCCCCCTTGCCCTCTGCACAAGCTCATGTTGTGTTTCGGTTTCGGTTCAGTATTGCATTGTACGAATGACAGGGGGCGCCGCTCTGGCATTCCTGTTTTACCCAGGCGACGTGTAAGTAAGAGAGTTTGTGGAGAGTACTCGTTGAGTGCGGACGTTTCTTCTCCTTCGGCGCATCGCGCCAAACAGCGTGTTCGGGCTGGCCGGCATCCCCACCGGTCGCGTTGGTCACCCCCGGTCTTCGCCTGCCGCTGCGCCGGGACTACCAGCCCGCAACACAGCACTCATGTTTCCCGACGCATTGCCAGATGGCGTCCATATCTCACGCAGCGCCTCTTCTATCGTCTTTAGACGACATTTGCAGCGAAGCACGCAGATACGCGGCCAATTTTTTTAATGCATGTCCAATGGACGTCCCTTAATTTCAATAACTATATTCGCAATGATTCCGATGCACGTACTGAAAGGGCGAACTGCATGCACGTCCTGTGTCTGAATGTACGGTTCCCGAACCCATCGGACGACCGACGGATTGCCAATTTTCTTGGGCATAAGGGTCCTCGTCCATCGCGCAACCGGCGGATTTTTGAGGATCTCCGTCGGACATCCGTACGTTCAAGACTGGCATACCAGTGGATGTCCATCGGGCTATCGGTGCCCATTGGGATATGCACGCGCACATACAGACGCACGCACGAACATATATAAAGTACGGTTGAACCCCCCCCCCCCTCAGAAAAAAATTCTACGCGGGATACAATAACTCTAGTGGGCGAGACAACAAGTACAGAGAGAGTGAAACAAAGAAAGAAAGAAAGCGAGAAACAAAGAAAGACAAATACAAATAGCGAAAGAGATAAATTCTAGCGGAAAAAGTTTCTTCGCGAGACGAGATTGGAACACGCGTACCCACGATCCGAGGGCGAGCGTCTTAACCAGCCGGCTCTCCAGGCACGCTAGCAGAGCGTAGCATTGCTTCGTATAGCATATTATGTCAAGGGGGTGGGAAAGGGAAGGGATGGTGAAGAGGACATTAGTGAGGGCGAGGAAGAGGGAAAGTAGGAGTGGAGGGAGCAAAGCAAAGCCTAGAAAGACTGAGAAATATATAGATAGAGAGAATGAAACGCAGAAAAAGAAAGAAGGAAAGAGAGCAAATCAAAAAAGAGAGAAAGAAATCGAAAACAAGAAACACAGATAGAAAAAAAGGGGAAGCGAGAAACATAGAAAGGGCGAGAAAGAAAGGTAAGAAAGCTAGAATGACCGAGAGACAGAAAGAAATAGATAGAGAGAAAGAAATACATAAAAGTAAACAGAGACAAAAGAGACCTACACAATAAACAGAGAGAAGCGAGAAAAAACAACGAAATGGAGAAAGAAAAAAAAAAGAGAATATTTGCAAAACTTAGTGAAACAGCAACAGCCGGGATTTCCTCGGTGCCCATCAACCCCTCTGTCTCTTTAGCATTGCGCATGCAGTGCAATTGCTACGCAATTATTTTTTTCTCAAAATCCCGCAAAGTGTGGCTCCCGTAGCCGCTGTCTACATGTGTACAGTGCAAAGAGGATGTTGTACTGCATGTAAAAGATTGCGTTTTGCCATAGACAGCGACATGCTTCAGCGTAACGCACAGTAAACGAGTAAACGCAAATCCAAAACACTCTGTCACAGCAGAAACGGAGAGTTTTTGATAAAGAAAACATAGCAACAGATATTTTTGGATATTATCTGCTTCAACCAACTTCCTTCAAACGGACGCAGCGCCCTATACAAGTAATAAGATAGAATTCGTGCATGCCACAGCGCTTAAATACCATAGCGTACGCACAGTGACGTGCTGGCGGACCAAATCAGAACTGCCCAGAGGGCCGTGTGGCGGCAGAAAGGCTTGGCCTTTCTGTCCCGACGTGGGAGCAACCCGCATCACTCCGAGACTGAATCTTCAGGGCATCAATAAAGTTAATCATACCATACCATACGTTAAGGTGGCACATATGCTTCATCGTATAACCAGGTTACACAAAAGCCGCTGCCGTTTGACAAAAATTGCTTTCACCGTGCTTACGTTGGAAGAAAATGACAGAGAAATAAAAAGCCAGGTGAAATGTTGAGATACCAGCATCGTATACATATACTACGGGAGGTATTTGGGAGGACGGCGTCTAACGCGATCGAGCGTTGAACGTCGTGAATAGAAAATTGTGGTTGTTGCCACGGCACTTCCTAAGCGCCACGTTTCCTCCAGAAGAGCCGCAAATCCTAAATCCGTGGCGGGAATGCACCAGGCGGATCCAGTGGTGCAGTGCTTACAATTTCTATGGCATCGAATACTGTCGTATGTTTACGTGCCGATACGGGCGCATGCAAAGCTGAGAATAGGAGGCAGTCAGAATGGGTATTACCTTTTTTCGACGAATGGCATTGCATTCTGTTCTACTAACTCCTTTGCTTCTCATGAAATGTCATCCATGAAAAGCAAGGATTTGAGTTCTCGCCTCAAGCTGTTCCTCATGCGCCTTTTTCACGAACGCGAACTATTTGAATATACTTTTGTTGTTGTAGTTGCCTTGATCTGTCATGAACAGCGTCAAAGAAAATCTGTCACAAAACACTTGTGCGCCGCGTGAGTGCGCTTGTCGCCTGCGTTCTCTGTGCCTGTTTGCACCAGGTGTCTCGCTACCGCATTCTGAAATGTCGTAAACAACCGGGACATCCGAACAGTGCCTCTAGTTATCCGTGAATTTGCTGTCTAGCACAAATAAATCTGAATTCTGGCATCACGCCCAACAATAAGGTACGCGTATGCGACGGTGGATAAGGGCATTCTATACCTGAAAATCCAGCAAGCATCCGCAGACGTGGGATCACACGTGCGGACGAACAGATCGGGCTTTGCTGTTCCTTCTCTTATTACAAAGGATCTTGCGTGTCTAAGGTGAAGGCGGCCTTGAGCGAAAAGGCGGTTAACCGAGGAACACACGTTTACGGCGTTTTGTGAGCGCGAGAAGTGAACACCGCAGGCCAAATATATACCCCCACTACGACATCCCTGATAGACCACGTACTGTATAGCTTAGAGATACCCGCTTTTTGAATAATAACAATAATGGCAGTTTTTTTTTCACTAATACCAATAATGACATCAACCACATTATTGGTTTATGTGTTCGGTAAAACCGCGGCGCCGGGTCATTGGAAGACAACTATCACAAGCATCTTACAAAACCTGTGATTCGCACTGCTTCGCAGCGCTTCTAATGTTATGGAAGGCAGCATTCTATACTGGTTTTATTTACAGTTCGCGGCCCTGTGCACATGAAATACGGGGCCTTGTTTTTGACAAACCGTAAAAGTAAGCTGGACAGGCCTATTTTTGCAATAAGCCATCATGCATATCAAATAGTTTCACCACATTTCATGAATGGATACGACGTTGAATTATTTGCGAGGAACTAGAAGAAGACTGATGAGCCCGCCGCATTTGTCTCTCCCGGGAAACGATATTCTGTTGACATGGAGCGGGTAAGGGAACGCCATAGATTTCGCTACTATACTTTATCAGGACCTCGAACTTGAGGCTTCGTTTCCAGACATATTCTGCGACGTATTGCCTCCGCCTCGGGTGACGCGTGATGAACATCGAGCACAAAGCAAGAGCCTCTCACGACTTTTTCGCTCGTCGATACCCAGATGCTCTCATGCGGCTAGCCTGCCCTGTTCAGAATATGACAAACCAAATGGCTCTCATTATCCCTAAGCAAAACGCTATGCACTGAGATAACTTTGCCGCTCATCGCGCCATTTATCGGATACACGTGGAAGTTGCGAGGATCCGCGGATGGCGCGACACGATGTTAATATCGCGTGAACGATGAGCTTTGGAGCGATAGCCTGCCAGCTCTTCTCCCTGTATGCTCACCCCCTTCTTCCAAGCACAGCGTAACGACTTCGAGGTAGTCGTTCCGTGCACTGCGTCTTTGTTTCTTGCATCTCGTTGGGAAAGATACGGGACTACCCTGCGGCGAATGGGGTTCTATACGCACGAGCTCGTGAAGGCAGTCTCCCTCCTAACTTGGTCCACTCCTCTTCTTCTTCAAAAAGAGTCGTATTGCCGTTAGGTCGTCAACGCTGCTTCCTTGAGGGGAGATGGGTGGGTTGCCATGCGGAAGGTGCCCTCCGAGAACGTGTACCTATACCGTTCCGTTTATGACGACTTCCTGCTGTAGATGCTGTTACTCGCGAGCAGGAGCCTTGCCCATTCCCCGTATGTTATTTCTTTATTTGCTTTTTTACGTGGGTACTTATTTAGGGTGCCTTCAGAAACCGCCAATACGACTTTTCGGCAGTCGCTTCGAAGGAAGAAGCTGTAACACTGCGGCATAAAACTTGGTCATGTTCTAATCTTAGTACTCAGTAAATAAATTAATTTTTCGTTTTTGTTCATGCACAAATAATTAAAGAAAGCACAAATAAATGACTAAATCTAATTCACGCATTCTTCAAGAGCGCTTGTTCTTCTATAACAACAAATATTTGTGTCATTGTTCTTTAAATTCGTCCCTGGGACTCTGTTAGTGGGTTGTTACTGAAATGGGACAGTCGAGAGAGACGTAATTCGCACGTATTAGGAGACAACAATACCCTGCAATTTCCCTGGAACGTTTGTTTTGTACATAAACTTTGTACGTTTGTTTTGTACGTAAACAGAACATTTTTAATTACAAGTTTCTTGTTTTCGCTTCGTTTAGCTCAAGAATTAGGTCAGACAAGACCTAGAGCGCTGGATTCACGGACCATTTCACCGTTCGCTGTTAGACTTTATAAATGAAGCAAATTTGCCTGTGTATTTTTGATACTATGAATTTCTATGCCTAAGGGCAAGCTGTCAAAAATATTCGATTTGAGGAAAAGAACACTTGTGCAACCCCAGAAACGTAGAAACCGCTATATATAGTTGACTATAAATATTTGGAGCTATCTTTACCACAAAGTTTTTTTTCAGTAATGGTTAAAGTAATACATTGAAGTTCATGCATTCTAGCCCCACCGATAGAAATACAAATACCAATCAGTGTGCTTGCTACGCGCTAGCAAAATAACAAAAATGAGCCGGCCCGGTTTGTCCTGTCGGAATCTGCATACAGCGAAGCTTCTTTCGCACTATATCGAAGTCGTTCTTGCTCGACGCTGTACTGCTCTGTCATGTTTGCTCTATGTCCCGCCTCGGCGAAAACTGTAATGCATCCTTGAACGCCACCAGCCTTGTACAAGTTGAAAGAGGGAAGATGGCTTTATGCACCATTTGTTTGGGGTATACGGCCCCCTATTTGAGGCGCACGTGGAAGCAGCCAGGTGACTGATGGCGGCCAGACAGAGAGCAGAATGCATGAGCAGCGTCAGGCCACCTTTGTCAGTACTTCCTAGCTCCACCTTTGTCAGTGCCACCTTTGTCAGTACCATCGCGAATATTAAAGGGACACTGAAGAGCAAAACAATTTTTCTCATATTATTAAAGTACTCTTTCACGATGCCAAAAACACCACGGTTGCTGCAAGAAGACGCTTAGTAATCGAGAAAACGCGCAAAAATAAAATGTGGGTGGCGACGCCACCTAGAAGTTTCCGCACCATTCGCCGTGACGTCACATATTTTGACGGCGCCTACTAGGGACTACGTAGTTCCTAATCAATAAAAATGAAGTGCATTGTCCTCTGAGGGGTCCATAGAATTAACATACCAAGTTTGGGGTAATTTTGTTTAGCCTACGGCGCCAAAACACCATAAATACACTTTGAAATCCGTGGCGTCACGCGGGGAGATTTCGGCGCGAAATTTTGAAGTGAAACTTGGAACTTGACTTTTTCCTCTATTGATAAACTTATGATGGCGAAATGAACGACATTAGACTTTTGAGAGCACAATTTATCGATCTAAACCAATTCATTGTTCCTCTTTAGTGTCCATTTAAGCGTACATTTTGAGAGCAGGCGCGGGAAAACACGGTTCAACCAGTTCGTACTTTCGTGACAAAGTTCTGCCTTAGAGAAAGGAAGTCGCTTCAAAATTAGGTGGGCGGCTGGGGTCGCATTAACTCGCTTGCTGCGCATTAGGCACTGCCCATATATCCGACGAATTACAGTCCCTAGGCAGCGTGCCGTCTGAATGATGGATGACGCTTTTGCGTGTCGGAACTGGAGCTAACCGTCGGGGTGCGCAGCTTGGATAGTATGGCTTTCGATCACTTTTGGTTCTCTTTAGGGCATTTGACTCTCTCGCTTGTACGGTTTCACAACTATTCTTTTTCTTCCGAGTCTATGTATATGAACATTTGCTCTCATCTAACGAAAGCTTGACAATCTAAGCCTTAGCACTGTTCTCTGTCTGCCTGATAGAAACTGCTAACAAATAAAGCAGTGGGCCACTGGTGCCCACTGTAACTTTCAAATTGTATGCAGTGCAGTAGTGAATACCAACGGACGTTTCTCTAGGAATACCTGTATGCACATAAAGTGCGAAGGCTGGTTCTATACGCGCGCAACGATAAATAATGAGATAATAATTCGTGAATACATCTTACTCCGTTAACATGGAGTCACTTCATTATTACCATAAGGCAATCATTCATGAATATCTTAACTAGCATCAACACAGGGAGATGAAATTATTCAATACACATTAATTCTTTACGAACATCTCCGCCATTTAAACCTAACGAATATCTACCATTCATCGAAGGCAATGCGTTTTAAAACCGCGAGGGACGTAAGTGCACGACATATCTATACCTCCCATAAACGTAAATAAAAATCTTGAAAATGTTCGGACAGTTGGATTTCAACTGGTGGACATTTGATATAGCTAAGCCCGATGATCTACATACCTTACCACCCAAGGGCGCGTGCGTATTTTTTTTTTCTTTCATAATAATTATTGCAGGCGAAGTACATGCGTGACGGCCGAAACAGTCAAAGCCGCATCAGACCCTGGCCGCATCAACAAGCACAAAACGAACAGTATGTGTTCGTTTTTGTTCTTGTGTGGGTTTGTTGCACGCTAGACCATGATTATACCTGCTGTGGTCCCGCGACGTGAAATCGTCGGGTACTTTCTGTTTTAGATGTCTCATAAGGCAAGGGAATGTAAAAATTTCGATGCCTACGAACACATAATCGGAAACAGAAGAGCATTTTTAAAACAGTATTCGTATTAAAAGTAGGAACGTATATATTGCTTTCAAAACCAATGTCTAACTCTCGAAACGCCAGTAAATTCGTTGGATTACGTATCTGAAAAAGCGAATGAATAAACTAGTGCTCCCTATGCAGAAACGCACAGCATGGCTCCAAGACGCCTTCGATAAGTTTTTTTTCTCTTTGTATTACTAAAAGTATCGCCTAAATACATCAAATGCATCGCAAGGAGTGTCGGCGCCTCCGGATTGTCGTTCTTTGATTGATACGACTGAGTGCTGCGGAGCGGCATCGAAGAGACAAAAAGGCACTCCCAGTGCTAGGTTTGAGCGACATTTAATGTCCCAGTAACGGCATTTCTCGGCCATCCATCACAAGTGGGCCCCGCGAGACCAGCTTTCAGACTGCGCACGTCGGAGTTGTAGTTCGGAGAGAAGTCATTTGGGTCGTTAGCGTCCATCTGCTTCTCTTAACATCACGATGGACGCCGTCCTGGGTCTTTCTACCCATACGTCGCCATCACCGCCTTCCCCGAGGCAACCTCGGCGTCGCGTTGGTTGGGTCACCGCTAACCCTTCGTCACCACGTCCCGCTTTCCCATCTCGCGCGTCTCTACGATATTTTCGTCTCGCGCTTTTTCTGCGAACTCACCGGGGAGCTCTTGTTTATACAACGATATTTATCGCGGTTTCCGGACCGTGTCGCTGACTTCGCTAATGTGGTGCGCCCTGGGGCTATTTTCTTGGTGAGGGGAATGTTAATACACTTGCGGCTTTGGGAGCTCTGCCAAACTGACCGGAAGCGATGAGTGTTTTCAAAGCAGTGTAAAACCATTTTTGTATCTCCCCTGATGTTTACGGCTTTTAACGCTTGCCGTGGTTCCAATATCACCAAACATTTTCTAAGTGCTTTGTTTCTCGCCTCGTTTAAATGAGAGCTGACTCCATTTATGCCACTGTGGAGAAGTGGCGGGACAAGGTCTCTTAATGGGACAGCGACGGCAACTATGAAATTTACTAGGGGAGTTAAAATGTTATTGGCAAAACGCCGTAGTGCTTAATCGTTGCCAAAGAAAAAGTAAGCTGAGTATAAGAGAGAGAGAGAGAGAGATAAACATTTTAATGAAGCTGGAGATGTTTGCCTGGCTGTTCGCCTGACATGCTACTCCAGGTGCTGGGTGACGATTATGAACAATCACGTATCGAAGGTACTCATAAGCCTGGCGCAATCTAAACCAGCCGCCACTGAGCGACAGTTTGCGACGGTAATCTGCGTAACATACAGTTCCCTTTCTAAAACACATCACGCACGCGCCAACGTCATTTTGCTGTACTTGCAACTGCAATGAGTTGCGTTAGCGAGCAGAGCGAGCATGACACTACGCGATAAGAAAATTGCATAAACGTGAGTGAGCCATCGCCGTAGAGCTGCATTAAACCGACACATTTTCGTGGCCGGAGTCATTAACAAGGATAACGTCAAGAAGGTTTATCATAAACACGAATGCACAACAAGTAGCGTTTGATCATGTCTTACAATGCACTGCAGATTTTTTTCATTATGAGGAGTGGTTTGCAATCTCACATAAGTATAGGTTGTTGCTGAAAGGCGTGCTGAAGTCTCAATTCGTGTTATACATGCAGCGTATTTTTGGATTACTTGATAGGTGTTGTTGATAATGCAGACGCTTGGACGTTCTCAGCAATTAATAGTTCGCCATATTCTAAATTGGTATTTGCGATCAGTCACCATTTAAAGGCATATTTTCAAGCTCGCGTTTGTGCGCGCGCACGCGTAAGGGGTGTTGCGTGCTTGCGAATCTCAGGCGCGTGCTTACATAGCTAATTTGGCTCTTTTGAAACCAATCCTCATATTCGGGACCATCCCTGCGACTTGTTTCTAGGCACGGTGATTCCAATTGTGCAGAATCTTAGCTTGAGCTAGTTATATGCAAAACCATGAAGCACTGTTGAGAACACAGAGCGGTTTCTTGGTACATGACCTCGCGTCTCTCGTAATCATATCGTGGGTTTGGGACGTTAAACCCCAGATATTATTATTATTATGGTACATGACCTCGCTAAACCGACTCCATCGTTCAAACCGCTTCTTCCTCTTTAGAGGCCTCTCCATAGGCGTGCGCACGGGGGCAAGGGTCGCAAAATCGGCCCCATACATTGACCCCCCTAGTCAACTAAGACGAGGGGGGGGGTGCAAAATCTGCCTCTTACATTGACTTCGTAGGGGGGGGGGGGACGCTGCAATGAACCGTCGCCCCCCCCCCCCCCCCCCCCTGATGCCTGATGGGGAGCCCTGCGCACGCCTACGGACCTCTCGACAACTAGTTCATATCCCAAGTGTTGAGGTGCCAGAAGAAGAATAGTCTGCCACATGTAAATTAGGCAATCCTCTTTTTTTTGGCTGGCTGGCTTAGATATCTGAGATTATACGTCGTGCCGTACAGATGCCTGCATGAAATGACGTTCCATCATGGGCAGCTTAATAGCGGTCATAGAAATCGCGAATATCAAACGTTGCTTCAATAAAGTGAAATCATGGTTCAAGAAAGCAGAGAGATGTGCTTTAACTGCACTAGATGGTAGCGGTGACCAGCTAGAACCCTCCAGGGGCCGGGTGTACGCTTAGACTTTATCTATCACTCCCTGTCGTTTGTCTCACTGCGCAGTTCGCAATCACCAGAAGTAAAGCGCGGAAAAGAAATTAAAAAAAAAAAAAAACAGGCAGTGCACCGCGCTAAAGGCTTCAGACTGTAAACGCCCAAAAACAAACCAACAAATTTACACAGTAAAACTTTTGAAGCGTGAAATAAATAGCGTATAGAGGGTGGCAAGATTAAGAATGCTACCCTGTCCGCCACGAGCAGCGGACCGAGCAGGAGGTCGCACTCCACTGAGTAGTGAAGCTACCACCAATCATTCGTTTCATTTTCACTACTTCCTTTCTCAGTCCGTTTCCCCGTTATTTTTCACTGCTTTCCTTCTCGCCGCGCACCATCTTTCCGCAAACGTCTCGCAGAAACTCCACCACCCAACTCACAAAACCCACCACCGCAGCACTTCTTTGCGGGTGGCAAAAAATTTCAAGTGCGGCCCGTGAAACTAGGCCGATCGTATGTCACATTTATTTTCCACTTTACTGCGCATCCACTGTCCCTCCCCGTTTTTCTTTCTTTTTTTTCTGATCTTTTTTTGGGAAGCGTAACCACTCTGTTCTCGATTGCTTTCTGTTCCGGCTGACCAGAGCTTCCTTTTCGTTACTGCGCCATTTTCTTTCAGGCTTGCATTCGCAAGAACCTTTTTATGCTATGCGTTGTAAGCCCCGATGATGAACGTTAGGGAAGTTAACCAGCCAATAAAATGGCAAGAAGCGGTTATCAATGGATCGCTTTGTGAATACGTCCCCAATTTCACATCGAATTTCGTGTATTCATATTATTCCCACATCAATCATTGCTTCACTTTTATTCTTGCCTTTCGCAATCGCTCCTGTTTTTCCTTCAGTGTTTCGTATCTCACGCTGATTTTCAGATTAAATTTGGAATATGCCTCACTGTACGACGGTAAATTTATTTTCATGGGAATAGTGTGCGAATAAATTCTACCTCTTGTAGCGAAGCTTCTGCGTGTTTTATTTTGTTGACAACTTTATTGCTATTGTTTTTTTATTTCTCGTAAATACTGCCGCTCATTAGCGATGTTGAAAAATATTTCCTTACGTATAATGAAAATATCCAAACAAGTATTCAAAAATACATAAACCCTCTGCTCGTCTTCTATTAAAAAAACGTGAGCGAACATGGCGGGGAAAGTTTTCATATGAACGAAAAGGTGCACCTCAGATATTTACGCCTTCTGGTATTGTTCGACATGCGCAACATTGTAATAACGATATAATAGAGCGGATATGACGTGATGTAACATACTGTCATGGATACAATCCTGTCTTGTGTCAAAAGCAAGTATTCTTGGAAAAGTTCAAACACTCTTGCAACACATATACACAAACTGCTAGGAAACAGAACATTATAGTGACCGAGCAAATGCTGATAAGAAAGTTCTCGAGCTATCACTGAAATTGTTTCTCTAACATAAAAGTCCACTAAATGATGGCTATGGGTGCAGGTGCCAAAAAAATTTGAAGAAAGAGGTCGTATCATGCCAGCAACGTGCGCGACGCCTAAAAAACAACGAATTTCACATTTCTTCTTGATAACATTCTTTTAATGTCGAAAGGCGAAACAAAAACAATTCAAAAGAAAAAAAACGTCTTTGAGCTGCGCAAAGGATTATTTCGCTTTCTAGGGTATAAAGAGAAGACCTGGCATTTTATCTTACGACGACGATTCTGTTCTTTTTCTCTCGTGAGGGATACATTCCTAAAGTTTTGTCGCTACTTCATATTTCGGAAAGTGTCATCGGAACTCGAGGAATCTCATTTTTCAGCTCATTTCGAAAACTAACGATACTGTTGCCAGACTTGTCGCTTCTATCTTTTTGTTGAGTATTACAGACTACAAGATGCATCGTACATCTTTACGGTCTTTGTTGAGAGAATTTTCCTTTTCATCTAATGCCCAATCATCTCAAGTTCTTTTGTCGCTTTCCAGACACTACTGCAACGTGCTCGCTGTGTTCTCATGTTTTTTTTTTTCTATCTGTAAGTGAGCTTAAAAGAAAATCTTGAACTTCAGAATTTGCCAGCGCTGAAAGCTCGCTAAAGTACCCGTTGTTTTGTCGCAATGGAATGGCTGGCGTAGCAGATAGCTTTTATGGAACAAGTAATGTTGAGAATGCGACAGCTTCGAATAAGAGCAAAAACATGCTTTGTAAGGTAGCGTATTGTTTTACGTTGAAAACTTGTATCGCCAGCACACTATAGAAAGGAACCGCAGAAAAAGAGCCGAGGCTAGGAACTTCAGCCTTAGCAGCTCACAGAAATACGTGCTATGATTATTTTTCGGTCAGCAATGCACTACCTGTTGACGGGGCATACCAAGAAATATTGGATTTACTTGAAGTTGTAACACCTACAGCAAAAAGACACTCTAATAAGGAATAAATTTTTCTACCTAAACTTACTTTAAAAAAAGAACAAAACAAGGAAACTGAATTCAACTGTAATATATTTTTTACTATAGCCTGCTTGGAGGCCTTGCGGTTAAAAAAGATGAGGACGTTGGACACACTCACGCAATCCTCTGCGTAGGTTGCCACATCCTAAAACCCGACAGGCCCTTTGAAAAGAGTGTTACTGTAACGAGCGTAAGCGACTGCTGCGTATAATGCATCATGAAAAGCTCAAGAAGCTTATCTTCTGGTAGAACAGCAAAAGATTTTTGAACGAAGAAACAGCGCTAGAACAGAACGAAGACGAGAGGACACAAACACGCGGCTTTAGCGCAAGTGGAAAAGGGTCCTCTTTATTTTAAGGTCCACACGTCTGTGTGGCCGGCTATTGTGGAACATCTCATTCCTTTCCTCGCCTGGAGACACAGCATTTCCAAGCACTATTACGGAAACTTATGTACAAATAAGAATAGAGGACTGTCACTGCTTACTTCGCTTGCAACACATCCTATACTGGACGCTCGGATGGAGATCATGTAAAAATCTCCTTTGCAAATTCCACCGAAAAAATGTTTTTAAACGTTTACTTCCAAAATTTATTTATTACCTTAAAACTCAATTTGAAAATGGCCACGTATGTAACGTTACAACTCTTTTGTAATTCTCTCTTTCAGCTCCCCGTAGCGAGAGAGAGTTAGGCAGGGCATAGGCATGCGTATTACTCTGCAAAATGAGCACACGGCTCATTCAAAAGTCACAAAGAGAGCTGAAACAAAGAAAGCACGAAGCTTTTATGTTCCCTTTGAGGTTAACGCCTCGCCGACGGATTTGAAGCCGCCGCCAGGCTTTCTATTCTTCATAACATCAGCCCAGCTTTACTCTCCTGCATGATGAAGACGGCGCATTCAAGTGGCGCGCGAGCGTTTTCATCTTTCCATCGTACTCGCTCAGCGCGCCCCTGCATTGTCCATACATACATCAAATAAGAGAAGCGGCGGCTACTGTATTAGCTGACAAGCTCCACCGACGTCATTCTCCTACAACGCTTTGAGGGGCTTTCGCGGTGTATAGCGCAAGCTGAGGCTCCACCGATGCTTGTACCCAAAGGTAAGGCTTGTGCGCACGCAGTTTCTTTGTTCTTCCCAGTGAGACAGAGAGTTTCGTGCTTTCCATGTGTGCATCCGGAAAACTCTGGTAAGCAGGGGTGCGCAAAATTGTCGGGAGTGAAGGTAGACGAGGCGCGTGACTGGGTCCCCTCGGAAGCGTTGTAAGACACCGTCAACGGGTTTCGACGGAACTGGAAGTAGAGGCGACTGCGCGGGAACACGAAGCTGCCAAACACTGGTACAAGGCGGAAAAGTACAAATCGGTCCGGTGCCTACGACAACTCCTTTGCAGGCTGCGGACCATCGTTGTTCTTTCCCACGATGTCGTTTTTCATGAAGGGCCCGTGCCAACGAGGAGGAGCGTGCAACGAATTTTGATCGCCATCCTGTGTGGCACGGGGATGGTTAACACGTGGTGTAAGACCCCTACAATTGAACAGATGCTCAGGCGGAACAATTACCGGCTATCCAGGCCAGGCTAACCCCGCCTGCTGCAACATCATCACTACCGCAACTTATTATGTAAGGAGTCGTGACAATTTTTTAAAGTCGATTGATATTCTTAGATTGCCTCGCCCACTTTCTTGTATCTGTCTATATTTGTCTAAACATTTTTGTTCTGTGACTCACCTGTTTATTGTCTGCTGGAAAAAGCACCGGACTTGTGTTCACAGAAAACCTGGTCCAAAAATGAACCGCTGGACCAACTAAGGTCTGTTGGCATGTGATACTGGACATGTGCCATTCCTTAATCATGTTTTATGAGGCCAACTGCAGTCGCATCGTATGTGACGCTGGGTAATTGCCATACTATAACCTATGGCAATTACCTTTACTGTAACGTATGAAACGTAATTGTGTCAAATAGACGCATACATGAGCTGGTCTGCTAACCATATTTATGTCGGCAACCACATTCTAAACATAAACGCCCGACCGTTACTTCCTCCAAGAACATGGCGAGGAACATCACCGCGTAAGTCGGATGGAAATGTGTATCAGCAAATCAGGCATGCAAGAAACGCGAGGGCGTGGTAAGAATAAAAAATGCGACAGAAATTTACTGGCGTCATTTGGCACTGTCAGTCCGAATAAAATAGCGGCGACTCAAGTAAACTGAGCTGTAAGCACGTACCAAACACATCTGCGTGCTGTCCTACACGAACAAAGTCCTTGAGAAAATTATCAGCGTTATGGAAGACGTGCCAAGCGTCTCAACATTCCTAAAGCCAAGCGACATTTTCAAACGCGCTGTATTCCACCTGATGAAGCACGGGCCTCTCCGTGGCTTGCTTCGGGGCTTCTGGAGTGTTGGATAATTGGGTTAGTACCAGAGGCGGATAATTGAAAACGCGCCATCGGAACGTATTTATTTATACTTGTCCATCCTACATATGTGCTGTGTGCACGTCACACGGTGCTCATGTGGTGGGTGAGTGGAAAAGCTGTTGGTTGATGTTATACCTGAAGTTGCATCTCCCACCCACGCAGGATCCGTCGTGCTATCAAAACAACTATGCTATTCGCGTTCAAAAACACAAATAAATATAAGCCCGCTAACGACTGTCGTTACGGTGGAGTGGGTAATCCCCCAAATTGCCCATTTGTACCAATTGGACCTCTTCTTTCTTGTGTACGTGTCGTCTTTTTGTTGATGTAAAAAACAACTGGTTAGGCTTGCGCTAGCCTCGACAGTCGACAGACATCGTTAGTTGGAAGAAATGAAGACACACGTTTATTTTGACGCAAATGCTATAGCAGCCAACGAACATCGATAACACAGATCACCTCTTCCTTATGTGTCTGTGCTATACCGAAGGTATAATTAAAAACCAGTTGCAATATCTACACTGCAGATGACATCCAGATTCGTGTCGCTTACATCGCGCCGCAAAGAATCGTACCGCTCTTGAGCACACATGAGAAAAAAAGGGTCATTCACCCATAGCCGACGCAATGAAAACACACGCCTTCACTATGAAAGAAATCTAGTAACGTAAGTAAATGTATACCACGCCAAAGATACTGAACCAACAGGAAACGTTTGTCCATTATTATTGAGACCACGTCGTGAAGTTGGATGCCAGAAGCGAGATGACCAGCAATGCTTGGTTTTGTGCTTCTCTTTGCTCTGTCGTCTTTCGCCATCGCTTCCAAAAAAAGCTTCACAGTATTTCAAAACCCTGGTGTCTCGTGCCTTGCCCACACTGCTCCATTCGCGTTTACTCCCAAAATTTGTTTCCTGTGACGCGTCGCAGCAGCGCGCACGCCGCGATTGCCATCATCTATCAATTGGCTCTTATTAGTTTATTTTCCTTGATATTTTTTTCTCTCAATTTGGCCTATCGCCAGGAAGCGAGTTTGGAAGCGGGTTCCGAATTTCAATCGGTTGCAGGTCATGCGCGAAAGCGGCGCACGCTTCAGGAGTTACCAGCAACTTGATTCAGCGTGCTTTAGTATTTGGTATTTGTTGTGGCCAGGCTTCTGGCTCACAGAACAGCAACATGCCTTTTGCTTCGTATTTCACCCACTCTGAATATATGTGAAAAGTTTAGCTATACAACATTATGCACTGTTGTAAAGACGAAAATTTATTGCTGGTAATTATGGCCTCATTAGAGACCGACAGTGCGCCACGCAGTCATGTCTTTCAACCAGTGTTTGCGATTCGCCGCATCAGCATTATTTTATTTGAGATATTGTGGTTTTTTTATGAGCATTCATTTGATAAAACCTGTAGATTTTTCTCTTCCTTGTACTGAACTGAATGAACGAGTTGAACACGTGAAATTAGGTGACGAAGACTTCGCGAGGAAAATGATAAGAACGACAACTAATAAGGTTGTAGTATTATAAGCTATAAGCGAGAACGCTAGAAATATGTGCAAGGAATGAGGGCCTACGTGGTAATAGCTCGTTACCGGAATACGTGACCCCAAAAAGTTTCCGCCTTTCAATTCCCCTGGGTGGTGTTCCTGGGCGAGGTATATCAGGAGTCTATAATTCAGTTTGTGGAAGAAAAAACAAACAAGCTCTACGGAAATCAATACTAACAAAATATTTCTTGGCTGCTTTCCTCCTGAGTGTGACAGTTGTGACAGGCCACAACTGTCACACTCAGGATGCAACAGTCAACTATGCTCACGTGGGAGCAAGGTTGACTGTTTCAAACAACTGTACTCCGTTTCATGCATCAGGTGCAACGCTGTGGAAGCTACGCAAGAAATTCAGTCAGCACAATGTGTAAGTCTGCGCGTATTGCGTTTGGATTTCGCTGTTGTAAACGTGGCCTTCGCGATGGGCTCCGGCAGCGTGGTATTGAAATAATCGCCGATGCCACGATACGAACACAAAGAGACGCTAAGAGATCGACGACAACCTACCGACAACCGTATAAATAACGGGGTCTCTTTATTTCTGAGGCACAACGCACCTTCATGTATTACTTAGTCTAAAAACAGAAAAGAAAACACATTACGAGTGGTAAAATCATTGAAGTATTTCTTAGTTCGAACGCATATACTGCAACAAGTCTCGCTAAGCTTCCATAGCATTGCATCTTATGTATGAAATGTAGTATAAGAATAAAGTTTCGCACGCCAACTTCCTTGTTGCTGCTCCGGTGCCTTACTGTGTTTCAAATATCTCGGATCATATAGTCCTCACTCGTGCGTACAGGCGGCTCAGTGAGACACGCGCTGATGTTGCCGCGGACGAAAGCACTTTGCGAGCACGGTGCACGTGCAATGACGAAACGCCCTGTCAAACTCGTCAAGCACGTACACCAGTCAGCGCTCCTCAGTGTTCGCGAAAGCTGCCCGGAGTCCGCTCTCTTTGACCCACGGGACGTGGCCCACAAACATTGAGATTGTGAGGCCAATGCAGAGTAGCCAGCCTCCGAAACAAGGTCAGCTGCAGGCTCAGCTAGGTCAGACGGGAGGGTGTACGAATGCGAAGCAGAGGGCGGGCATTTGATCGATGGGCGCACTCTTGAAAATTACGTGATTCGCTGAGCCATCTCGCGTGCTACGAGAGTTCTGTGGCGCGAATCATGCTCGGCCGTAATGCACAACTCTTTGGTGAAGAAGGGCAGATGAGCGAACGTTCACTAAAGCAAAATGTATGTCACTGCCATCAGAGTTGCTGATGTTATGGCTTCCTGAATGTAAGAGCCCAGTGGTGCCCAAATGCGGTCGGTTAGGCATTTGCCGAACAGTGCTGCAGACGTGTTTCCTGAGTGAATCCTTAAAAGTGCCTATGCCGCCGCACCTTAACTTTACATGTCGTGCTTGTCGACACAAAAGGAACAACCTCTGAAGATGAAATCTCATTGCTCACTAAACCTTACAGATTAGTGATTTCGCTTTGAATGAAAGGAAAATAGCGAGTATTGGCGAGTAGAGAGAGAGAGAGCACACCATACGGCAGACAACCAACGTGTTGCGATCATATGGAGCTTAAAGAAACTGAAGTTCGGGGATTCATGCCACGTTGCCTCACTCGGACGTTTCGTGTTTTTGATGGGTTCTTGGATATCGCGATCTGTTACGCTCCCCCCCACACCCGCACCTTTTTTACTTTGCTTTTATTTTTATCGTAAACCATGATAACGCCAGCAAAAGGTATCACTTGATGGACAAGAGAGTCTGACGTCATCGAAGTTTACGATGTGTGTCGAATGAGGTTCAAATAGCCTAATAAATCTAAAATAGTCGACTGATAAGCGATAAGTGAAAATAAGCACCTTCCTTGACTTCTGTCCCATCCAATCAACCTCCAGGGAAAGTCAAAATAATAGTCACGAGCAAAATGTTCCATGCCGGCAGGAAGGAAACAAAGTGTGACGGGGCAGGAGACGCATTGAAAACATATTCTGTCCATGAAACAACAACCATTTGTCTAAATGTTATGTGGTGCAATAGGCACTCATAGATCGATCAGCACGTTTCGTATTCCTTGCAATACTTCTTTCCTATCTTCATACAATTACAACTTCTTCTCCGATTACAATTCTTTTGCCCATGTGTGTGTTTACGCTTAGCCTTGGGGTGCAGCAATGTACAAAATCCATAAAAGCAGAGGCCGATGTCCTAAGGAGTACGAGGCTGTAATCAGAATCTCTCGGGAAATTTTGCCTGCCGCGACGAGTGCCTTCTTTAGTGAGACTTATTTTACAGCTCCTATGTTATTTTGTTCATGGAATCCTAATGTGCCCATTATTTTGTCGTTTACGCCTTATCATTACTTCGCTTTCCGCCCCACGCTTGCGCCTCCTACTCAAGGCAGGTCGTGTTGTCGCGAGCCCATTCAGGCCATTTGGGAACAGGCGGGCGCTGTTTCGCTCCGCTGTGGTGGAGAAAGCCCCGAGCTACCATGATTTCTATTACGCGAGCTAGACAGACGAAGCCGAGGTGCCTGCGAATGTATTAGGCCCCTCTCTGCTGATATTCCGAGTGATTTATTGCTGTTGGCTGCTTTCGAAGTGCCGGACTGCGGAAATGTTGTAGGACGAGCCATTAATTGGCTTTAGGTAGGTTCGTGCTTTGTTCCTGCTCCCGTAGCCAGCACATAGCTGATGGCAGTGGCCACACTTCCGCCCTCTAGGAGATGTAAAAGTTGCAGTTGCGTTGACGTTTGACATCGGTCTCGGGTATTAACATGGCATATGGCTTCTTATTTTAGCTCTACGACTTAATTTAAACAGTTATCGTTTCGTCGTACAGCATGCGATGTCATTCGTTTTTCACCGGTAAACACTGCTTCCATTGTCCCAATATACAATAAATGAAGCAAACGAGTACAGACGATACACTTGCAAACCGAAACAGAAAATACATGAAATATCCGATCGGCTCTCTATGCTGCCCTATAGCGTCGTAGCTGTGACACCATAAAGCGCATAAACAATAAAGCAGAATTGGCTGTTCAGATGCTGCAAGGCGATGTGCTTATTCGTTTTTTTTTCTTTCTATTTCAAGAAATTGTGACCAGGATTTGGAGATATTTTAACGTGGCGCCATCTCGCGGCACGGGCGCCTCGCAGTAACTGATTGGGAAACAGGCGAAAAAAAATTGTGCCTGACAAACAAAACTAATTAAAAATTGACTCATGGATATATGCAGTATCCAGACGTTCACTTGAACATTCTGGTAACAAACCAGTATCACGCCATGAATATCATGCCACCTGATTAAATCACATTGTAAGATATTAAAATTTCCAGGGGAAGGTACGCCATTTGTGTTGCGATTCTGAATTTTTTTTACCAGAATCTTCCAATTTATCTTCTAGTTTATGGTACCGTGAGTCAATTTTTATAAGGAGTCGTCTTTTTCTATAATTTGTTTTGCCTATTTGACATTCTGCCACGGCGGGCCACTATGGCCGCCGTCAGGAGATGGCGTCGCATGAACGTGTACCCACATACTCGGAATGGCTAGTTTATTCGCTGTGGTGGCTAAGGCTGTTCTTCGAATGCAAAAATGTCCTGCATAATAAAAGAAAATGATAAGTGGATGAGATTTTCAATTTCCGCGGAACCTAATGGGAAACCTAATTACACAGTCCGCTGTACCTTTCTTAGGAGTGCTGTGGAGGTTTACAATAACAGGTTTGCACCATCTTGTAGAGTTCGTCGAATCCAAGTAATTACCTGCCGAGCAAGCAGGAAATGCAGGTTTATACTGGCTATAGATGTTCAATTTGCATATGTTGTGCTACAGAAATAACCTATATATTATAGTAGTTTACCACCAAAAAGTAAACAGATCCAATAACACGAAGCAGTAATGGAGCGAGTATCAGGCAGCACTTAATGCAGTGTTCGCGCAACTTCAACAAAGGGGAAATGGAAGCGCTTTCTATGCAACTTCCTATACGGGCAATGTTCACGCGTGTTATGGTCGTAAGTTGTTATCCTGCTGTGTAATAGTCTAAACTTCGTTGACTACGCAGTACGCAGTTTCCTCTTTCTCTCTTTCTTTCTTTCTTTCTTTCTTTCTTTCTTTCTTTCTTTCTTTCTTTCTTTCTTTCTTTCTTTCTTTCTTTCTTTCTTTCTTTCTTTCTTTCTTTCTTTCTTTCTTTCTTTCTTTCTGTCTCTCTCTTTATTTCTTTCTTTCTGTCTCTTTCTTTCTTTCTTTCTTTCTCTCTCTCTTTCTTTCTCTCTCTCTTTCTTTCTTTCTCTCTTTCTCTCTTTCTTTCCTTCCTTCTTTCCTTCCTTCTTTCCTTCTTTCCTTCCTTCTTTCTTTCTTTCTTTCTTTCTTTCAATTCTTCCGTTCTGCGCAATATCTCTCAACTAATTTGCTGGAGCTATGTGTTTGTGCTAACTATAAGTGTTATGATTAGACTGCGAAAAGGCGCTGTTTCCAGGGAGATACTGGCTATATTCTACAAAACTTAATTTCCTTCAACAGTCCGCCGCGGGGGCACGTGGTTACGGTGCTCGGCTGCCGACCCGAAAGTCGCGGGTGCGATCAAGGCTTGACACGTGATAAAATCGAGTAGATGTACAGTACAGTATCATCGATAAAAATTCAAGCTTGAATGAACCCTTTCTTCTTGCATACAATATATCCTACATTTAGTTTTGACGTTCTACTCTCCATCTTAAAGGAAGGTATACACACGCACTAACACATGCACACGCGCATACGCACTCGCTATAAAGTGGAAAGATTTGCATATCACGAACATGTGGCTGCAACTTATTATGGGCGTGTTAGACATTTATCCAAGGTCATGCCATATGTTTGTGAAGACGTGGCGGTTTTTTCTATGCAGATGTTTCGCGTAGGCCGCGATTCAGTCGCTTGCAACTGTTTGGACAGGGCCTGCGCACTTCGTTGGTAAAAAAATTAAAGGGTGGGCCTGTGAACACCTGCTTCTCTGCTTCCAACAGAAAGCGTCTGCGGATGTAAACATTCAAAGATAGTGCCAAAAAGAAAAGCCCACAAGTGAATAAAGTGACAACGCCGCGCTTTCTAAAGTATGGTCGCGTAAAAATAAATTTTCCCAAAATGCCTCCACGCGTCCGTGTCCTTGGCATGGCGATAGCTACGCAGAAACGGCAAACAGAACTCCCGAGAAAATGCAAATTATGTTTTCCAGGGCGCAGCAGTAGAGTCCCACGAAGATTGGAAGATCCGGATGGACCCAGAACTTCGCCGAAGGAGCAGCCTCCTTCGAAGAAGAATGTACAGTGGTATACGGGGTATGCTCAGCTAAGCACATAAAAAAGCTTGCATATCCCATCATGGACTGCATGTCTTAGTAAACAAAAATAAAGGAGATTATTTGCAAAATGCGCAGCACCTAGTAAAAAAAATACTGTGAAACCAAAGCTAATGCAAATACTTGATTCAATATACCAAGAACGAATAGCAGTGGAAAGAATACATAGAAGACTAGAAAACAGTCAAAGTCATGAAATTGCAGCTTGTAACATCCAGCGAGCAAATGTTCTTGCTCAGGGGACCGGTGTTTACAAGCTCAGATAGCAAAAATTGAACACTGCAACGGAGGTAAAGGACAGGGAATAGGAAGGCAGACCTTTCTTCGGAAACATTCGATGGATCACGTAAGGACGACGTGTAGTACAAGTAAGAACATGCCAGCACTATATTGGTAAAAGGATCCATGACTAAAGGCAAAGGGAAAAAAAAAGTTGGCATGACGTAAGGAAACTTTCGTAGACGAAACTGAACAAAACTACTTGCCCACTTGCCTGAATATTTTCTTTCTAGAGAAACGCGCCTTAAGAAGTTTTGAAAAGACACTTTAAACAATCTCTTTATCCAAATTTATATCACGAGCACCAAGCCAGGAATTGATCCTTAGAACAGCGTTATAGCGTATCCACGGGTGCAGTTATTATGCCTTTGCGATTTTATTGTAGTTGGCGCAACCATACCACTGAACTTCACATTATGTAGGTGTTAGATACCCTTAGCGCCTTTCCTTTTCACGTAGAGCTTCAAAGTAAGTGTTGGTAATTTGCAGAGCTTGCGGTTCCTTAATTAAAATTAGTAATTACCATCGCCTGCAAGAACATATTAGAAGAAAAACAAAGTAGTGTGCTTTATTCATCTATGAGCTTTGGCTCCATGCCAGCAAAAATCAGTGAAAGGTAATTTGTAATAATAACTTACTACGTAACAAAAATAAAAAAAAAATATAGCGCACCATGATGATTAGACAAAAAAGAATATTTATGTCGCAACTATGAAAAAAAAAACGCCAGGCCTGCGTGAAACCGCAGCACAGTCACAGCGAAAGCTGGAAGAGCGCCGTTTATAGAGCCCGTTGTAAGCTCTTTTGGGACTACAATACAAGTACACTAGAAAGGTGCCCACTACGCCATAAATGACAATTTTTGTGAAGTTAAGAAGCACCTACTAAGCCATTATTCGTCACTCTGCGGAGAAGCGAGGCACCAGCTACACGTCTGTAAGGAATTATGTGCACTTTGTTGACGCGACGATTTATGATGATGAAGAATTATGGCTCAGCCCTTGTAATGGGTTGGAAGCTTTAAACGGCCCACCAGTTATGTAATTTGCATTGGGTGAAGCCCGGTCGCTATTTCCCTTTCCCGTCATGCTGTATAACATACGTTGACGTGGAAGAGGGACGGGGGGGGGGGGGGGCAAAGAACTTTACTGAGACCCCGAGGAAATGGATCATGCGCTTATGGGCTTCCTTGGCAACCAATACAAGTGCACTTGCGAGGAACCCACTACGCTCTAAATCATTGTAATTTTACTGAGACCCCGAGGAAATGGATCATGCACTTATGGGATTCCTTGTCAACCAATACAAGCGCGCTTGCGAGGAACCCACTACGCTATAAATTATTGTAATTTTTGAAAAGTAGGGCAGCAGGCACTGTGCCAATTTTCGTCATTCTATGGAGAGCCGTGGTACCTGCTAAATGCATGTAAGGCATTATGCGCACTTTGTTGATGCTGTGCCTGATGACGATGAATAATTATGGCAGAGCCCTTTGTAATGGGTTGGATGCATTCAACAACCTACTCGTTGCGCAATTCGCATTGTGTGACGCCTGGTTACAAAATTCGCGTTGTGCGACGCTTGGTGCTTATTTTACTCTTCTACCACGCTATATTGCATATGCTAATGTGGTTCCTTCCCGACATGAAGCCTGTACAGGACCTTTTTGCAAAGCAGTTTCAAGCACCGGCATGGCTCAGGGGTTGAATACTGGGCTTTCACGCAGAGGGCCCAGGTTCGAACCTCGTTCCATCCTGGAATTTTTTTCTTATTTCGAGCGATACTGGTTACGGACACCGGCGGCGGCGGCGGCGGCGGACAACTACGGCGCCAAAAACGGCCGGTGAAATGATCTCATAACAGCTTTCGCTGTAAAAAAAGACAGTTGGGTGTATCAACGTAGACGGTAATGAGTAAAAAAATCTGGGCAGCTCCACACGCAGCATAGGCGTGCGCAGGGTTCCCCTTCGGAGGAGGGGGGGGGGCTCAGGTTCAAAGCAGTGCCCCCCACCCCTATTAAGTCAATGTATGGGACAGACTAGAGCCGGGGCGGCCGCCCCCCCCCCCCTTCTCCTATGAATCTATGTGGATGCTGGGGAAGTGCAATGCACGCCCGTCTCTTTGTTTCTCTAGTGTTTATATTTGCTCGCTTAGCCCGGACGGCGGAATCCGCTCTTCGTCGGCACTGCCGTTCTCGGGCGAGCGCGTGCTGTCGTTCTCTGCGAGCTTCCTCAGCGGCGTCTATGGTGGGAAAGACCGTCCGCCAGCCGGCGCATTCCTATTGGATGGGTGGATGCTATGAGCGTCGCCTTTATAACGGGGCACTGACAAGTGTGTCACCAGGCTCGACAAATAAACAAACTTTTTCTGTCTCTTTTTTTCTAATGTTGGACTAATGTCTCTACTTCGATTAAATCTATCTTACTACATAAAAAAAAAACGTAAATTCAGAGCCCAGTTCTCTGCCCTTTACGGCAGAATGTCCTTATTTTTCCCCCTATTTATTTTTGTCCTTTCTCTCTAAGTTTCTGCCACCAACACTCTAAGCGTCTCTTGCTTATTTCAAACGCGGATATGTACAATTTTCCATTGTTGTCCCTAAAAGCCAAGGCTTTATGTGGGCTCGTGCCCAAATGTACACCTGGGTGAATATCTCCACATTCAATCAGAACATGCTCCACCGTTTCCTTATCTTCCCCACAGCATGTGCATTGTTCTTCTTCTTTACTGAGTCTCGCTTCATAACTACACGTTCTAAGCAACCCGATCTCGCTTCAAACAGTAAAGCTGTTTCCCTTGAATTATCGTAAAATGGCTCCCTCCTTATCCCATTTTTGCCCTTTACGTAGTTACTCAGAGCCGGTTTTTAAATGCGAAGCATTTCTTATAGAACCTCTGGCACTTTGAGCGTTTCTATCTATCTATCTATCTATCTATCTATCTATCTATCTATCTAGCCGCCTACGTCTGGGTGCTCTCATGATCACCTCCTTAACTTGGTGGACCAAAATTTGCATGGGATGGTAAGAGGATTTGACGAATATGATTGCGGGTCATGACATGAATAACGTTAAAATCCTGTCCCGTACGTCGTCAAACCCTTTCCACTAGACACGTGTGGCACATGCCCGTTTACCAAGGGCCGCGGTGTACGGGTATGCGCCACAGGTGATCGACAGTTTACATCTACCCAGGAACGGCGAGAAAAGACATTGGTAACTTAAATGCTAGAGCTCTAAGGAAAACCAACATCGGCAGCGTTGACTGAACGAATGGAAAGAATGAAAATTAGGATCCCAGCAGGAATCGAACCCAAGCAATCTGCGTGGCAATCAGGCATTCTACCACTGAGCCACGCCAGGTCTATAAACTGGTTTGGAAAAACCGCCTACGCAGGCGTAATATTGGTGCAACGTCAATTGTGGTTGTGGTGCTGGCAATGTAATTTCACAAGAAAGCAATAAACACGACATGATGCTCCTACGATGTGTACTCCTACGATACAGGCGTCATATCAGATTAACGTCTGTAGTTCCAGTGTTGGCTCCGCTTTTCTAGCAGTCTAATAAACATTACGTTTGTATTCTTATGATTTAGCAAGCTATATTGAAGCATTGCTCGACCCCGGAGGTATACATTAACGAAAGTTACATAACATATCCACATCACCGCACCGTAAAATGCGCTTCGTCCACCAGAACGAGCCAGTGTACTCTACATTTCTTACGAGGCTGGGCGATGGCCTCATGCTGACCGAGGGATGATGCCAGATTGATTGAAAGCCGCTTTGTAGACTAGGCTACGTAGGCCACATACGCCCAGGTAGTCTACGAATACGACAGACACCATCCACTGATGTTGGTCTACGTAGCACTATCCAGACTTACCAGCCGCGATGGCCTATACCTCACCAACGCGAAGGGTGGCTTCAGGTTCCGACATGTCGCCTGCTCTGTCGACAGACAATTTTGTCGACGAAATGACCGAGGCATCCACGAATTCCGACAGCTCTAATATACCACATACTTCACTGCACATGGACCCCTCGTCATCACGATCACGACTGGATCCTATAAGAAGTCATGACCAGCTGCTGGTGCTCACTGATCTCGGTGATGATGCCCTTGCTCAGGAACTGTCAAGAACGTCTTGTACACATGCACAGGGGTTCGTGAAACGTGCGTGCTTTCTCGGGACACGTATAAGCACTACATATCAGCTTACCGCTTCTGGTGTTGGTAATACCCACGCTGACATTGGCAGCGTTACCCAACGGTAAACAACTGGTTATATAACACATATGCGGCTCTTCAACATATATATGTGTGCGTATAAAATTTGCAGAAATGTTTAGCGTCATTTTATAACGCGTCGCTTAGTAAAGAAAGGTTACGCCACAGTACCCTACCCGCCGCATGCTTCGCATATCATTGACTCCCACGGTGCGTGGGATCTGCAGAATTTTTTCTCCATCGCTGCCGTCCAGCAAATCCTTAACGCCTTTCTGACTTTTCGCTTAACGCTCTTTGTTGCCATATCGCTTACACTACCAGCCGTACGTTTACTAGTGAGCCTCCTAGTTATTTTTCTCCACTGTGTGCCAACACTCTTCCTATGAAAATAACGGAACACGTTATCCGCCCATCTACTCTCTTTCATATTCCTTAGCCTCTCTTCGAACCTTATTTTGCTCTAAGCTTCCCTCGCCTCAAAACTTTCCCCTCCCATATCGCCCTTTACAGCCTCATTTGTCGTCTTCCCGTGAGCACCCAACGCGAGGCGTCCCACGGTCATTTGATTTACATTCATTCCTGATTGCACCTCTGACCTCATGCCCACCACTGAGTTCCCAAAAGTGAACCCCGGAACCATTACACCTTTCCACAGAGCTCGAAGCACATCGTATCTACTGTATCCCCACAACGCTCTGTGCTTCATTATTGCAGCATTCCTCTTTACTTTTGTTGCCGAGGCTGCTGCGTGCGAGCGCCCCTAGCGGCGAAACCCTCAGAAACTTTCCGGATGGATGGATGGATGCTATGAGCGTCCCCTTTATAACGGGGCGGTGACATGTCTGCCACCAGGCTCGAAGGCGAAAAAAAAAGAGAAAGAAGAAAAAATATTCCTTGTTTCATGTTGTCCTAATGCCTTATCTACATTGATTAAATCTATGTTATTATACCAAAAAATATAAATTCACGGTCCATCTCTCTGCCTCTTAAGGCAGAATGACCTTATTTTCCCTCAATATTTATTTTTGTACTTTATCTCTACTTTTCTGCCACCAATACTCTAACCGTCTCTTACTTATTTCTATCGCGGACGTGTTCAGCTTTCCATTGTTGTCCCTAAAACCCAAGGCTTCATGTAGACTCGTGCCCACACGTATACCTGGGTGAATATCGCCACATCCAATCAGTACATGTTCCATCGTTTCCTTAGTTCCCCCGCAGCATGTACAATGTTCTTCTTCGTTACTGAATCTCGCTTTATAACTACGCGTTCTAAGGCAGCCCGACCTTGCTTCAAACAGTAAAGCGCTTCCCCTTGTACGGGTATGCGCCACAGGTGATTGACAGTTTATATCTACCCAGGAACGGCGAGAACAGACACTGATAACTTAAATGCTAGAGCGTTGAGGAAAACCCACATCGGCAGCGTTAACTCAACGAATGGAAAGAATGAACATTAGGATCCCAGCAGGAATCGAACCCAGGCATTCTGCGTGACAATCAGGTATTCTACCACTGAGCCATGCCAGGTCTATAAACTGGTTTGGAAAAACAGCCTACGCAGGCGCAATACCGGTGAAACGTCAATTGTGGTTGTGGTGCTTGCTATCTAATTTTGCAAGAAAGCAATAAACACTACATGGTACTCCTACGATGTGTACTCCTACGTACAGGTGTCATATCATATGAACGTCTGTAGTTCCAGTGTTGCTCCGCTTTTATAGCAGTCTAATAAACATTATGATCGTATTTCCATTATTCAGCAAGCTAATTGAAGCATTGCTCGACCCCGGAGATATACATTAACGAAACTTACATATGATATCCAATCACCGCACCGTAAGGTGTCAATTCGATCACCAGAAACGACGCAGTGGTCCTCTTCATTTCTTACGACGCTGGGCGATGGCCTCATGCTGACCAAGGATGGTGCCAGATTGATTGACAGCCGCTTTGTAGACTACGCTACGTAGGCCACGTACGCCCAGGTAGTCTACGAATACGACAAACACCATCCACTGATGTGGGTCTACGTAGCACTATCCAGGCCTACCAGCCTTGACCGCCTATACCTCACCAACGCGAAGGGTGGCTCCAGGTTCCGACATGTCGCCGGCTCCGTCGACAGACAATTTTCGACACAATGACGAGGCATCCACGTATACCAACAGCTCTACTATACCACATACTTCACTACACATGGACCCTTCGTCACCACCAACACGACCGGATCCTATAAACAAGTCATGACCAGCTACTGGTGCTCACTGATCACGGTGATGATGCCCTTGTCCAAGAACTGTCAAGAACTTCTTGCACACATGCACATGGGTTCGTGAAACGGGCGTGCGTATATATATATATATATATTATCATATATATATATATATTAATATATATAGATATATATATATATATATATATATATATATATTATATATATATTATATATAATAATATATAATATAGATATATATCTTTAGCGTCATTTTGTAACGTGGCGCTAAGTAAAAACCTTACGCCCCAGTCACCTACCGCCGCATGCTTCGCATAATGACGCCTCCACGGTACGTGGGATATCTGCCGAATTTTATTGGGGAAGCTGAAGGTATACATCGCGCAGTACTTTCTTCGTTGTGTTCAGTGTTAATAATGTTGCTCCTTCCAGCGTAAATTTACTTTAATTAACGTACAACCAGGTGCTGCCGCCCTCAACGTTCTTTTGCGAACGTTATATGTCGGAAGTTTATTCATTACAACAAAAAATTTACATGGGAATTCATCCCTTACTTTCTTATTTCCAGGGACAACCTTTAACATACAGATAGTTTCACATTTGGCCTAGAAGCTTACTGATATTAATAAGTGAAGTACGTCCATACCCCTTACATGGTTTGAGTTGCTACAGGAGCACCCTTAAGAATGTTAACTGCCAGTGGCAGTGCCAGTAGCAGTTGGAGGTGGTTTCGCTAGGTGGTGGGATCAATTTTTTAATTTTTAATTTTTTATTTTCTTTCTTTTCATCGAAATTTTAGTATATTTTGTTCTTTTATCTAATTTACCGATTTTGGCCTGCGATTCTTAGGTGGTGCAGACAGGGATAGATATTTTTTTCAAATTTAAGTTTCATTTATTTTTCGCCCAACTCCACTTTAATGTAATGACCTGAAGGTCGCGGGATCGAATCCCGGCCACGGCGGCTGCATTTTAGATGGAGGCGAAAATGTTTGAGGCTCGTGTATTTAGGGGCACGTTAAAAAACCCCAGGTGGTCCAAATTTCCGGAGCCCTCTACTACGATGTCTCTCATAACCATATCGTGGTTTTGGGACGTTAAACCCCAGATATTATTATTATTATTATTATTATTATTATTATTATTATTATTATTATTATTATTATTATTATTATTATTATTATTATTATTGTTGTTGTTGTTATTGTTATTGTTATTGTTATTATTATTATTTGCCAGTGGAAGTATCTGTTACTAACGCAGGGGTCACCAACTGCAGCTATCGACACAATTGCCATCTGTGTGGTGGCAAGCAGTTCGAAACGGACAGTTAGTAACTTCGATGGCCTCTCATTAAGCTTGCACGTGATGCAAATGGGTATATATTGCTGTCCATAAAAACGCACGACCGTTCTAATATTGTCACAGATTATCCTGAGACTACACAAACTAAAAGTCAGCAGGTGGCGTTTATTATAACTGTAGACATATATTTACAAGCTCCGGACTCGAAGCACAACTATGGGCAGTCCAACGGGCCCGCGACGCAGCAGAGACTTGGTCTTTCTGTTCCGACGTGGGAGCGGCCCGCAACGTGCTAGGGCGCGTTCCGAGGGACCGAAATAAAGTTTATTCATCCATCCATCCATCCATATAATTTTTTATATATTTTTGTGTTTTTATCGCTTTCACAGTTTTATATATGTAAATGAATGCTTTATGGTATCCTTATTTTGCTTATTCATTTTTTTTTCGAAGCTGTGTTCCTGAATACGTTTCATTGCTCACATTTCACAAATATTCTACCGTCTTGGTTTAATGAGTTCTATGCGCGTCCTATTGCAGGTAATGCTTTGATTACGGTGTTAGATTATGCTGCGTGATTGAAGCTTCCACAATCATCATATACCACGGATGTTATTTACATCCAATCACATGTCTTATCTAATGTTCCAATAACACCACATCGACAATAGGTGTTGGTTTGAGCGAGCAATGAATAAGACTCAGAGGAACGAATACAATGAAACTTATTATCATTGGCTCCGCAGTTTAGCATTATTGCGGCTATAAAGAAGTGCTCCAATTTTCGCAACTTTTGTTTAGATTAAAATTTCCTAGTAAGAAAAGGTACACGTTATTTAACTCGTTCTCCTCTTTGTGGGGTGTGAGCTTTCAGTGCTTTAACTTCTTTTCCTTTCACCGAGAATTTTCCACCTATAAATCCACAAATGCGGCATCAGATATGCAAAAGTCATGCTTAAAATAATGTGCGTCGTGAATTGCGGAGCCAGGTGCACTGAAGAAATGTAAAGTTCTGCTGAGGGCACCACGACTTACGTTACACATCAACCGATCTTTCTGGTGCACAGAAACTTCGATACGAAGTAAGAAAACACAGAAGTCATCTTTTTGTCACTGCGAGCAATCCTAGGCCTGCTGAGTCAACAAGAATTCTTGATAGGAACATAGAAGTGCGCGAAAATTCCTAGGAAGAAGATGAAGCGCGAGAAAGAGGGGGAGTACTCGTGAAGGAGGGTGGGATTTAGCGGGTCTTTGGAGGACTTTCTCGTCAGCGATTTCCAATGAGGCTGCCATATGTCTGGCTGCTGCTTGTGAGACCAAAGACACCCATGCGTAATAATGCTGCGTAGACGAAGACAAAGGAATTCTAAATAACGGTGAGAAACGAGCTTCGGTGGTTAGTGAGAGGTAGGCGTTAAGTGATTTACGGGAAGCTGCTGCTTCGATAAGTAAGCCCTGATCGTGTGAGCATTCCACAGGTTGTCCCAGGCGTTCTCTATGACTGCTCGTTCAACAAACTTTGCTATTGCGGCTGAGTTGAACTTTTTCTTGCGGCACCCACCTCCAAAACACCCTCTAAACCTTGCTGTTCGAGTTTTGTATGACAAATATTCTTCTATTTATTACCCTCTAATCCTGTTCTTCGAGTTCTGTACCACTCATTATTCTTCTATTTATTACCCTCTAAGCCTGTTCTTCGGGTTTTGTACCATTCATTATTCTTCTATTTATTATTTCCTTCGGAGATTTGATGTCTGACTAAACATAAGTCTAAACGTGGAAATTAATTACAAACATCATATTTTGTGAAATTCCGCTCACACCAAGGGTGAAGGGAACGTTTGCCATTTAACGCAGTAAAATGCTTAAGGTGATATTTGAGTTGTTCTTTGTGTGATGCACCATTTGTGACAGCGATTCTAAAACAAAAGCACTGTTCTTGAAACACTGTTCGATTTGCATATTTCAGTGCTTTGTCATTATTTCTTGAGCAACACGTGAGCTAAGCTATTCAAGGTTTAATATTAGACAACACTGTTTCATTTTAATTCTTTTTCTTTAACTGTTTATTAAGATCATGTGAAACTCTTATTAAGAAAGATCCATTTTATTTTCTCATTCCCTCAATACTATAGCAACGCTGAATAAACACAGGTGATATTGGGAAAATGTGCGGAAGTCTGAGTGAGGGCAGCATATATTGGCATGAATGAAGCTGTAAAATTATTGAAGGAAATAAGACTTTTAGGGACTCGTTTTTTCTTAGACACAATAATAATGAGAACTAACAGACAATAATGCCAAGGAAAGTACGGGGGATGTTGTTTGTAGTAATGAGAATACAAGTGCGAAGAAAGTAACGTGGACGAAAAGATAACTTGCCGCCGGCAGGGACCGAACCTGCGACCTTCGAATAACGCGTCCGATGCTCTACCACTGAGCTACTGCGGTGGTCATTTGTATTCTAATTACTAGAAATAACATCCCCCGTACATTCATTGGCATTATTCTCTGTTAGTTCTCATTAATAATGTGTCTAACGAAGAAAAAACGAGCCCTTAAAAGTCTTGTTTCCTTCATTATAGCGAGGGTCTCGTTCTGGCGGACTTGATGGCTTCAGGTAGTATGCGAGGGATTATTGGTCAGCTGCCAGCTCGTAAAAAGATCACGTGCTACGTGACGCCAATAGGCAGAAAAAGAGTGTTCCACACTCGCCACCATGGCTGCGATCGGCGCTGACTGACACTCCTAGGTTTAAATGCACATATATACCCCATAATGTGGACGGGGGGATGACCGCCGCCGTAGCTCAGTGGTAGAGCATCGTACGCGTTATTCGAAGGTCGCAGGTTCGGTCCCTGCCAGCGGCAAGTTATCTTTTCTTCCACTTTACTTTCTTCGCACTTGTATTCTAATTACTACATATAACATCCCCCGTACTTTCCTTGGCATTAGTGTCTGCTACTTCTCATCAATATTGCTCTTAAATTATTGCGCTTCAATCCATTTTCACCTCTGTTATCACGTAAGCAAGCGAAGACGACAAATTTGACTAATCTTCCTTGAATTTGACATTTGATACTTTACGACTATCTCGTACCAAAGAACATTAGGCCGTACTCAAATTGCCCCGAAAAAAAAAAAAAAAAAGCTCAGCGAACCTCTTACGCCCCGTTTCTTGTTCGGGTCTTTCGTCACACATTTGTCACCCCCTTCCTTTTTCCTTTTTTTTAAGACGAAAGTGTTTTATGCCGGGGTCCACCAAGTACATCCGTCACGGATATTACGTTAATAAAATGGACGCCAACGGGTGAGAAAGAAAAAACCAAGAAAAAGATACCCCGCCGGGAATCGAACCCACCACGTTGCGGCCGCGACGGCAAGCGCCCGGCGCCCTACCGACAAAGCTAACTCGGAAGGTGCGAGGCACGGTGCGAACGCGCCTTGTATCTTTCACACATTCTCTTTCGCGGCGGGCGGAGCGGGGCAGTGCCGCCGTCTGTGAGATGTGAAAAGAAGTAATGCTTCACGATCGACACTTACTAGCGCTTACTCCGACATTCCACGCGATATCGGAGGACATGGTTACAGCGTCTCGATACCAGAGAGGTAGACTGGCCGCGCTGGCGTCGCCGAGGCACCCTTGACGCAGTTACGTTGGTTAAGGTCTTTCTTTGCCTTTCGCTTCGTGTTAGCGTACGTCGGCTCAACGGAGTAGTGCAGCTTCCACGTGCACCAACGGGATTTCTCCGCCGCCGACTGCTTCAATTGCGAGAGCACCGACTAACAAAACTGCTGCAATACGCGTTGCAGAAAGGACGCGATTTCGACGGGCGAATGTGCCTTGGTGGAGCGAGAGCAGCGCCTGCGAGACAGAAACCAGCGGGACGCACGCGTTTGCGGCTCAGGCTACGAACCTCTACCTCCCGTGTTGCTGAAGCGCAGTGTGTGTTATGTATGCACGAGCACAGGCGTCGGCTAACCATTACTAGAAAGCGCACACCGTGCCGTTTCTCTCCTTAATTGACGCTTTGAAGAAGTGCATACCGGGTACCAGTGTTGATTATGAGCTTGTTGATGTCATCTTTACGCGGGATTCACGATTCGCTGTGTCCAAATATATGTTCACACCGTCAGCTGCCACAACGGTTTAATCATAATCATAGGCGTTAGTCGTCGCGATAGAGACATGCTGTCAACATGGATGCATCCACGTCAAACGGTGCTATAGCTGCCAAACACGAATAGACATTGTACAAGGCCTCATATTTCACTAAACAATAAGCACTACTTCTGTGACGACACGTTTCACTTTCGTGTTATACTGATTCCTATGATGGAGGGATCAGCCATGTTTTTTTTATTCGTTTCCTCTCATCGCTGCTTCTGTTCTAAATGCCTGACCCGTTCAGTCATCTGCCTTTTTAGAAGTGCAAATTAAATTTAGGATCAAGTATACAACGCATGAAACCTCGATGGTCTAGAATCTCAACAGCTCAACGTCATATGCATAAGGAAGTTAAGAAGTACGTTCGGCATGCAGAATCATTTCGTCGGAAATGTCATTCCACAACAGCTTTGCGGAGCTGCTTTCTATGAATACTAGGTGGAAAATAAGATAATGTTTCTGTTGTCCTTTTTCTGAACTTGTTAAAGAAGTATGTTATGAAATGCAATGCATGAAGCGACACTCATCTCTTTTACACTTAGATTCGCCAGATTTGTTTTCTCGTTCATTACTCGCGTAGCACCGTCAACAAAGCATTCGCTGCCCTTACGTCACGCTTCGCGTTCACTGTCGCATCCTCACAAAACACGTTCGTTTGGGACCGATACGCAAACGTAGCCCGCTACATGCTTATAGAAATGTTTTCGTTTTGTGCATGCATACCACTTCAGCATGGTATATTTACAATCAGACCCACCAATACAGACTTTGAAGGCCGCACATAAATTGGGCGTTATATTCGAGCGTGGCTCTCTGTTGGCGTCGTTATTTTTTGCATCGAAACGTTCGATCTCAGACACGCACAAAGGTTACCTAACGACAATAAGGAAAGAACGCCAGCGCAGTTCACTACGAGTGAAGAGAAGACACTCATGAGAAAACTCAATGTGATTTAGACTGAATTGGTACGGGGAATAACCGGAGCAGTGAGAGAGATAATAATCTTTAATGAAAACCACGGAGAAGTTAGCCTGGTTTGTCGCCTGGCTTGCTACTCCGGGTGTCGGGTGATGACTATGGTATACACAATGAATCACATAAACACACATGACACATGGTACGCACAGTCACATACGCATAAAGTCACATACACAAAAGAGTCTTTCACAGACTTTGGCTTAGTCCAGTGTTCCTCAAGAACACCAACAGCGCTTTGGTGTTGCGCATCGTGCAAGCGCTGTCTTGCCATGGGCTGAGAAGGTGACGCAGTTCTAAGCTCGAGCTGCGTTGCAAATAAAGTTCTGCCTTCAGAATCTCTCGTTCGGCGTCGTAACGGGAACAGTCGCAGAGTACGTGCTTTTAATCCTCCCGAGTATAACATGTCGTGCACGTGGGCGGCTCCAACTGTCTGATCTTGTGCTTGAAGTATATCGTATAGGCAACGTCGAGTCTCAGACGGTGAATGCACGTTTCATCTTGTCTGGTTAGTCCCTGTGGCATGTATAAGCTACACGTCGGCTCTATTCTGTGCAGCGGTCCGTACTGGTTATTTGCATCGCACCATATTGTTGGCTGTAGATTCCGCGTGATCGCAGATACCAAAGTCGCTGCATCTTTCCTTGAAATAGGAAGGCCGATTTTCTCAGATGCCGTGTCATGTGCAGCTCTGGCAGTGTCTACCAGCTCACTGCGGCATAGAAGGGAATGTTCGTGCTGACACCGGAGCAGTGAGCAGCCCCATATATCCTTCCTTCACTTTCTTCTTTCTCTCTCTCACTTTCTCAACTCTTCTAACTTTCAAACTCCTCCATCTCTTTCTCCAGTGTATAGTAGCCTACCGGTTTTTCTAAAGTAGCTACCATCCCTGCCTTTCCGCTCTCTCTACTGTTTTCCTTCCTCTCTCCTTCTTTACAGCCTAGCGGTCGCTCCACGTGGCACCTCATTATAACCCAAAACTTACTCTCTTCCCAGGCCAACATAAAGGTAATGAAGGGTACAATGATACGAAACTAGCGCGCGAGAAATGAAAGGCGGATATGTGCAAAAAAATGAGCTAATAACATATCAGAATTTCTACAGAGCCGAGGAAAGAAAACTTACGGCTCTTTTAGATAAAGTTTGTGCCATGCAAGAAAAACCTTGTGGTCGGTCGAGCTTTGACACTCCGGAAGTACATACCTGGATGGTTCGATGAGTAAGAAAGAAAATTACTCTTTTCCCGAATTGACACTTGCTTACAGTCAGAACCCCGGCGGTTGTAGTGTTTTTTGTCTTTTTTTTGAGCTGCTCCTGTCGTAAGAGAGCTATCTTCAGCTTTACGACGCTATTGCCCTGAACCAAACTGTCGAAAACATAGCAGAACTTCATCTGTCGGCGGAGGAAGTCAGAACTGACACTCTACGGAAGTGTCAGGATACGAGATAAATTCCGGGTGTATGTTCCAAGAAGAAAATTATAGAGCCGTAAAGTTAGTCAGTGTTTCTTCAAGTGAGGGTATAAAAAGCGAAAAAGTTGGAGAATTATTCGAAAGCATTTTTGCCTTGTTAGATGTGAGGACTTTAAGCAAGAACGCTGGTATAGAGGCAGCGGTGATATCAGACGTTCCCATCACTGGTTTATCGCTCAAAATAAAGACGCGTTCAGGAAATAAAGCATTTTTGAGCGCAGTCGTATAGCCGACGGTTAAGAGAAATCGATATTTGTTTTCCGGCAAGTCAATATATCCTACCTGGCAGGTGCGTCGAGGGCACTCCGATATCTTCATCTATTTCAGGCATGGGATGGGGCTCTGCGGCTGAGTTCAAGAGCGTTTTGCTGTCCTGCTTTATATTTGCCTTATTTACGCGTATGCTAGCTACTTTGCCGTTTTTTTAAGCATTGTCATCTACTCAGGGGATGGTGTAGAAATGCTAAACAGTTAAGGAAAACACAGAGCACCAAAAAGAGAACACTCGTGCTCTCTAGAGATCCAGGGGAAAGGAATCGAGAATTGGCGGTAGAGTCCGCGGCGAGTTTCTTGCCCACCGGTAGAATCTCAGCCCGCACACTTTTAGATGCGAAGCATCTCTTGCTCGGGAGTATGTCCCTCGGCGTGGTAGTCCACACTACGCATGCGCAACTCTCCTCCTTCCCTCTCTCCAACAGCTGCGCGTTACTTTCTCCACTTCTCTACCAGCCCTGCTTGCGCTTCTCCTGCGTTCTCGCTTCTGCTCTCGCGGCGCATGCGCTACTCTCCTCCTCTAGTCTCCTCTCTTCCAGTGGTAGAGCGCTGCGCGCGTTTAGTCCAGGGCTTGCTGCGGTTGACTCTTCAGAAATGCGGGCTCGACATGCCGAAATTCTCTCCTGCGCAGCGCCGCGATGAACGCAGCGCATGCGCGTCCCCTCCCCATCTCTCTCCTCTCCTACGCTGCCTCCCTTTCGCGCGCCTGTCGACCGCGTTCGAAGCTCCCTCTTGCGCCGCGCCGCGATGAGTGCCAGCGCATGCGCGTCCCCTCCCCCTCTTTCTCCTCTCCTACGCTGCCTCCCTCTCATGCGCCTGTCGACCGCGTTCTCCGCTCTCCCTGTGAGAATTAACGGCCAGGCTAGAGGGAAGACACGACGCGAGGTCGGTGGCGTGCCCGAGGTCGGTAGTATGCCCAACGAACGCCAGCGGAACGCGATCGTGTAAGTGCTCTGGCTTCGCATCGCCTCATGGCCCGCTTTAGCGGGAGATGGTGTAATATTGTTTACTGGCTTGGTGAGTAAGGCGCGGTACCCTTCGCTCATTTCGGTGCACTTTCAGCGTAAGATACGTAATCATATCCTTAAGTATCCTATAGCTATCCTACGATCTCCGCCTTTATCGCTTATCTCGATATTCGTCTGATGAATTCCATGGCATTACGTGTCGCGCAGTTAACATATGTGGTTAAAATTTTTATGATTTATGTTTATCCACCCCTTATGTAACACCACCTAGAGGGGCCTTTAAGGCAATAGAGTGAAATAAATTAATAACGCATTATAATTTCAATTGCTGTTGTCGGTGTTGTGCCTAAACGCAGTAGAATTCGTTCTTCATTTTATTCTGTAACAACCCAGGTGGTTTCCCCGGCTAGTTTGTCTTCTTTGAGTACGGACATTGCTTCTGCTGAAGCGGAGTGGCATTTCGTTTAGTGGAGTTTATTTTTTCTTTCCTGCCTTGTTCATTTTGTTTTCTTAACCCTATATTGGTATCTTTCTTCGTTGCTCCAATTATGTGCTACGTATAGGCGAAAAGTAGCGACCATAAGACCCATGCAATGTTGTTGACATACAGTTGTTTCGAGGAACTCTCTATATACGACACCTGGAGTAGCAACCCAGGTGACAAAATAGGCTAACCTGTCCGGGATTTTCAAGAAAAATTATTATCTCTATCCCTATATGCTTTTTGCAATATACGTAGTTACCTACTTAGCAAATGTAGGTCCTGCAAAGCACTTTGTATTCCTATTAGAGCTATGATAAGGCTTCTGATCCAACGCGCGAGGCGAAGACACGAGGCAAAATGGTTACCCTACCTACAAATTGCCGCTCATATTGCTGCAGTTTCAACAGCGAACATTTTTATAAAATCATTCCTTGTATCTCGTATCACGAAAGTATCATCATCCTAAACGGGCAGGGGCCACACAAATTGGGTAAATACGACTACTCACCACTGGTTCACTAATAACGAATAAAACTATAGTCACCAAACGGGAATGTGCCACTACCACTGGGCGGCCTATCAGGAAACTATCATCATCAGAAACGGGTATGTGCCACAGAAATTGGGTTAATCCCACTACTCACCACCGGTCCACTGATAATTAAGAAGGCAAGAGTTAGCCCAAGAAATGGCAGCGAAGCGACAGCGGCGAGCCGAAGGCCCCGAGTACGAACAACGAGAGAATACTAGGGAACGGGAAAGGCAACGGCGGCTGTGACAAGACTACAAAGCGATATAAAGGCTACGCCAACGACGACGTGCCCGTAGATCTATGAGAGGTGCAAACGCCTGGTTTCAGCGCGAGTTTGTCTCTGGAGTTTAGACATCCGTGCCGTGTCTGTGACTGTCTGTGGTTTAACTCGAAGCTCTCTGTGCTGAGAATTAACTGAGAAACAACATAGCATCGCCTAGCTAAATCCTAGCAACAACCTAAAAGCAACCTAATAATAACCTGCATCACCCAGCTAAGGCCTAGAAACAACCTAGAAGAAACCAAAATAGTCTCCAGGATTGTTCAGTTTCGCTGTTTCAAGCCTTTCGCGGCTTAGTGCAAGCTTGGCCAATTTTTTTACGCTGGATAAACGTGACCCAATGTGATACAATTACGACATCACGTGCCTCTGCTGCATGGTCTACATGGTGCCTACCTGGTATGCGAATGTGTTAAGAGCGCTTAAATCGCTGGAAATTCCGCAAGAAGCATGTCGCTTGCTAGAACGCAAGACAATCACGTCATCCAAGATAGATCATATGTAGTGCTGCGAGCTTTGTCTCACGCCTGCCAGCTGAAGATATCTAACGCCTAGTAATTCATGAAATGAAGTTTGTTTGAGCGCTTACGACATATTCTCTACAAAACTCTGGTTTCGGTGCCTCTTCATCGTTGGTCGCATATAGTTCCCGCTTTTTAATTCTCTGGCATCTTACATAAATAAATGTTTGCATGAGTTAACGAACGCGTCGCAATGTGGCCCTCAAACTCTGCGTAGAAAACGAGAAAAGAGGAATAAAACTAACTTGTTCCTGCACAATTTGGCGTGTTTATACACGCAAACGAGTTACCCCTTTTCAAACAATGTGACAAATAGAAACTGCTCATCAACGTAAAGGCGGAACAGAATGTGCCCTGGGTAATTTAAATGCATGATCCACACTCCGGAGCGAGGATCATGTGGCCCCATTTTAGACAATTCTGTGTTAATTAAATCATTTGTTAGAAACAATGAAATGCCTGTATGGGGCATTTACGTGGTCTTTCATACGTAATAAAAACATCGTTTTTTTCATCGTTAAATTAAATTTTGAAATATTTTACGGCAGGCGGGGCAGTAGTTCGTTTGAACGCAATTTATAAGCAATATGTATTTTCAATTATAATTTTATTGTGATATTCTTAGGAGTACGTGGCTGACGCAATCAACAATGACAGCTGCGATATTGTGTTTTCCGTGAGGGCGGTTTGGCTGAGCATAATTTCTCGCTGCGCTGTGGGAATTGTTCCATAGAAATAAACTAAGGAATGCCGTCAGACCACGGCCCTAATTTATTTACGGTCCTGTATCAGCCTCATTAAATAGGCTGAGGAAACGATGAAGAACGCTGCAATGTACTGCGGCTTCGCTATCTTATTTACAGCGAGCAATGCATCTGAATAAATTGGTCGTTGGAAATAGTGAGCCTGCATCACCTTTGTTTTTGTAGCCCTTTTGTAAAGTAAATCAACGACAAATTGAGAAGGTGGTGGTACCGCGGCTCATAAAATGAGCGATGGTGCCCCCTCCATAATCTTCATGCGGATCTTGGTAATTAAAAGAGGTAAATCGTTTAATGATCGAAAGCCTGAGTATTATGTGGTAATTTAGAATGTATATCACTCTACTCTGGCGATCAAGGTTGTCTGACTTTTCGTTATTCCACATGTTGAGGTGGGCATCCCCAGTTGCTCATTTTCGATCGCGTAATAGTCACAACAATGGCTGTCCTAAATGGCGAAAACCATTATTTTGCGTTTCGTGCATAACTCCGCATTCACGTAGTATTCACTCTTTTACGCACCGAGTTTGAAGAAAACGTTCACACCGGCACGTTTGACTACACGTCTCATTTAACCTTCTTGTGAGTGTAGCACAGCTATTTTTGCTCCTCACTGTGTGAGCTCTTGCCCCGTCTGATAAAGGCTGTTTTCAGTGGTGGTTTTTTACGTTTCCCTTCGCTCAGAATTTGACAGGTTAAGCCCACACCTCTCCTCTCAACTTCGTTGCATTGCAAAATGAAATGTCTATTTTAAATGCGTGCCCCTTGAAGTAAATGCAGTTTTAAGTTTAACTTCATATGAAACATATTGATGACCAAAGTTTCTTTCTTATTGCATGGCAGAACAAAGTCAACCAGAATGAAGTGAACCTTGATGACTGATCTCCCTAATTGCCTCTTAAGGGGCCCTGCGACACTTTTCTGATTATAATGGTATAGTCTCACTATTAACGCATGACGCTTCACGAAGCACATGTTACAATTTTTTTTAGAAACCGTCAAGTACGAGCGAAGTTACGTGGATTTGTGGCACGCTCCAAGCGCATTCTCTCTCCTCTCGTACTAACGAGTGCGCTGAAAGCTACGCAGGGAGGGGGATGGCAAGGGGGCAAGAAGATGCGTACCTTAGTCAGCGCGTGTCATAACCTTGAGCACTCTCTTCTTTTGCTTTTTTTTTTTTTTGCGAACGCGCCTTACTTTCGGTGTGATCGCGAGCGCGCGCGAGCACGTGGTGGCATCCCGCGGCGGTCGAGGTAACTACACAGCCAGTGATGCTCAAATCATCCAATGGCCACGGACGTGGCTATATGGCGAAGAAATTTTGGTATATGGAATCATTTGTAGAGGGAAGAGGGAGCGCTTTCTAGCTGAATTTGAGAACTAATTGTGTGTTACAGGTTGCGTGCAGCGCTATAATATTTGGCTCGCATGTTCTCGGGAGCCTTGACTACCGATCGGCAGCGTTTCCTGACCGTGCCCGAAAAGTGCTGCAGGGCCCCTTTAAGAACTCCTGTAAGAATTCCTGTAAGCGCAGAAAGTGAATGAGCATGAAAATGCAGCGGTGCTAACGCAATACTTTGTTTTGAGCTGTAGACGGCTCTACCATGCAACTTACTGCCATGTTCACGGAAGGCAGCTGAGCCTTCTTGCTTCCCCGCTTCTGTATTTACACTCAAGCATATTGCTTAACTTCTTTGAAGTAGCTCCCCTGCAGTTAGAACGCATAGTTGTTTTTGTAATAGCTTTCCCAATTTCTACCACCTAAGTAAAATATATCCCACAAGATTTAAAGAAACCTGCCCGTATACTGTTCAGACACACCAACACTCAGCCACATAACGTAGTACACCGAGAGGCCCACACACACAGTCAACCTACACATTTCTAAGCAACCGCACATGTTACACAGGCAGTGGGAGGCATGGCTTGCGGACGAGGAAAAGCAGAGCCAAATAGCTTTTCTTGACCACGCCTAGCGAGCCGCTCGTGCCAGCGGAGCCCTGGACTGAGGGCCCGACCATAAATGCCTGAAATTTTTTTTTTATTTTTCTTTCTGAATAAAGTCTCTTTCTCCTCCTACTCCTTGCCGAGGTGAGGCTTACACACTGTTGACAAGAATGCAGAGATTGCAAACCGTGACTACGGGCATCTTCAAAGCGTCTTCCGGTGATTGAGCTTAATTACCCGGAAACTTCTAACTGGTGTAGCAGCTGAAGCTCCACTCGGTACGACTGGGCGTGAGTGCGCTTGCAGTGCATACCATACAGTCTTCCGCATGATGACACCTCCCTGAGAAGGGTAAAAGCGCGTGCATTTGCCGAGTGAGCAGATGAGAGCGCCGCGAAAGATGCAGGTATTTTGGTAAACGCTGCGAGAAAGAAAGTGTGCATATGATCATCCGCGACAACGGTGCCATTTTGCATAAGTGAGGACACAAAGTGCAGCGTTGGTATGTTTCGCGAGAAAGTGGTAAAAACATGCAGACTATCACGATTCAGGAACGAAGGTGTCAAATCAAGCACGCAAAGCCTAAGCAAAAGACAGTTCGAGCGTTTATCCTATGCACTGAACAAATTTAAAAAAAGGGAACGCTTTCTATTATGGCTTCGTTGAAATAGTTTGCGGTGGTGGCATAAAAGCTCTTTCTAGGACATTTAAAACCAACACGGAGAGCTGTACAAATTACGAAAATTCAGACTTTGCGAAAATGCAACGCTAAATGCGTGTTTCGATGATAGCAGCATGGGTTTTTCATCAGGCTGTTACAGACGCTGGTGAGCGCTAGAAACAAGAAAAATGACGCCATACAGATGACGCCCTGAAAACAACCTTCAAGGAAAGGCCCAACTATAAACTTTCCTGCTGTAAAACTCCACGTCTAAGCATAAGTTACACAACTTCCAAAGGAGCTTTTTTTAGCTATATAACAGCGTCTCATTATCAAAAATTGGAACGTATGGTCACTTCATTATAAAACAGCTAAAAACATTGCTCAAGTAATAAAAAGACGTTGCTTTCGCCAATGTTTAGCACCAATATCGTTTAAATGTCGGTCACTGTTTATTTACTTATTCAACCACCTTATAATAACGCCCGTACAATGTGACTATTTAAGGCATGCGTAAGGTTCTTCTGTATTTCATTTTTCTAACTTATATTTCTTTTGTTTGTTAGTTCACATTTACAGTTCACAGTTTATCATTCACATTTCGGTTGTTTACTTAGGAAGTGTGCGGTTGCTAGTTGATAAAGTATTAGTTAATATGTTACATATTCGCTGTGATGCTTTATTTTATGTTTACTCTACTGCCGATTGCATGTGATCATGACCAAACTGTGCAAGGCAATAACGCAAAGGAACAACTGATAGGGGACAAAGTGCATCGCCCAAAAGCGAACCTGTCTGTGTAAGAAAAAAATCAACAGCCCTTTCCCAATCGGAGAAATGGGGGTAAGTAAAGCTTGGCGGATGCGCGCGTGACATACTTCTTTTCTATCTTTCTATCTATCTTTCTATCTATCTTTCTTTCTATCTTTCTTTCTATCTATCTATCTTTCTATCCTTCTATCCTTCTATCTATCTATCTATCTTTCTATCCTTCTATCCTTCTATCTTTCTTTCTATCCTTCTTTCTTTCTATCCTTCTTTCTATCTATCTATCTATCTATCTATCCTTCTATCTATCTATCTATCTATCTATCTATCTATCTATCTATCTATCTATCTATCTATCTATCTATCTATCTATCTATCTATCTATCTATCTATCTATCTATCTATCTATCTATCTATCTATCTATCTATCTATCTATCTATCTATCTATCTATCTATCTTCCTTTCTGTCTTCCTTTCTTTCTTCCTTTCTTTCTTCCTTCCGTTCTTTCTTTCTTTCTACCTTTCTTTCTATCTTTCTTTATTTCTTTCTATCTTTCTTTATTTCTTTCTATCTTTATTTCTTTCTATCTTTCTTTCTTTCTATCTTTCTTTCTTTCTACCTTTCTTTCTACCTTTCTTTCTTCCTTTCTTTCTCTCTTTCTTTCTCTCTTTCTTTCTTTCTCTCTTTCTCTCTTCCTTTCTCTTTTTCTTTCTTTCTTTCTTTCTTTCTTTCTTTCCTTCTATCTTTCTATCTTTCTATCTTTCTTTATTTCTTTCTATCTTTCTTTCTTTCTTTCTTTCTATCTTTCTTTCTTTCTTTCTACCTTTCTTTCTTTCTTTCTCTCTTTCTCTCTTCCTTTCTTTCTCTCTTTCTCTCTTCCTTTCTTTCTTTCTTTCTTTTCTTTCTTTCTTTCTTTCTTTCTTTCTTCATAGGTAGCAGCTATCCCCAGAACGCTGTTTTCGGGCTGAGTCGTCATGGCGTCTGCCATGTTCTCTCCTGCGTTCGGCAGCTTCTAGAACGGCCCAATGAAATGACTTTCACGCCATCAGGGAAACGCGGTTTAAGTATTCCATTTTCTCCAAGTGGAAATTTTTTATGGAATGTGCAATTCCTGATATCACCCATACGCGTTGTCCAGCGGATCGCTTTTAGTCCGCCAACACAAGCTATCGCAATAAAGAGCCCGCACCAAGTGACTGCATCCCAATGGTTTTTGCGTCGTCGGTAGAACGCATTCATATCCTTCAGCTCAGTACACATCGGGCAAGCATGGGCGCGTGACCTAGTGTTCAAGGCACTCACTATCGGGCCGGAACAACACCTCCTCTATATTTCGAACCCCAACGTCGGAATGAAACCTTATCGTGTTTTATTTGTTATTTATTTGGAGTGCGCGAGCTGTGGGTGAGGAGGGTTTTTTTCTGGGTTCCTCCATTACGACGACATCGATGACAGAAAAGAGACACACAGACGCAGCCAAAAGTGGTAACATCCAACATTACTGTAACCGTGGACGATGATGAAGTAACGACGCTAATCGATACTGGAGTAGACACTTCAGTTATGAGCATGTACCTTGCCTGCAAGCTTAAGAAGGTCTCTACACAGTGGACTGGCTCGCAGATTCGGACGGCCGGAGTCTATACAAGCTTCGCTTGAAAATCTACAGACTCCGTCTTCATGACAAAAATTCGGCAGATCCCACATACAGTGGGAGTCGATGGTATGCGAAGCATGCGGCGAGTATTTGACTGTGGCGTAACTTTTTTACTGAGCGACACGTTACAAAATTATTCTAAATATTTGTATAAATTTTATATGCACACATACACATGTCAAGAGCCGCATATGTGTTATATAACCAGTTGTTTACGGTTGGGTAACACTGCCAATGGCAACGTGGGTATTACCAACACCAGAAGTGGTAAGCTGATATGTAGTGCTTATACGTGTCCCGAGAACGCACGCATGTTTCACGAACCCGTGTGCACGTGTGCAAGAAGTTCTTGGCAGTTCTTGAACAAAGGCATCATCACCGTGATCAGTGAGCACCAGCAGCTGGTCATCACTTGTTATAGGATCCGGTCGTGATCGTGGTGACGAGGGGTTCATGTGTAGTGAAGTATGTGGTTTAGTAGAGCTGTTGGAATTCGTGGATGCCTCGGTCATTTCGTCGACAAATTGTCTGTCGACAGAGCCGGCGACATGTCGGAACCTGAAGCCACCCTTCGCGTTGGTGATGTATAGTCTGTTGAGGCTGGTAGGCCTGGATAGTGCTACGTAGACCAACATCTGTGGATGGTGTTTGTCGTATTCGTTGACTACCTGGGTGTATGTGGCCTACGTAGCCTAGTCTACAAAACGGCTGTCAGTCAATCTGGCATAATCCTAGGTCAGCATGAGGTCATCGCCCAGCCTCGTAAGGAATGAAGAGGACGCTGCGTCGTTCTGGTGGACGAAGTGCACTTTACGGTGCGGTGATGGGGATATCATATGTAACTTTCGTTAATGTATTCCTCCGGGGTCGAGCAATGCTTCTATATAGCTTGCTGAATCATAGGAATACAAACGTAATGTCTATTTGACTGCTATAAAAGTGGAGCCAACACTGGAACTACAGACGTTAATCTGACATGACGCCTGTATCGTAGGAGTACACATCGTAGGAGTATCATGTAGTGTTTATTGCTTTCTTGTAAAATTAGATAACCAGCCGCACAGCCACGATTGACGTTGCACCGATATTACGCTTGCGTAGGCTGTTTATCCAAACCAGTTTATAGACCTGGCGTGGCTCAGTGGTAGAATACCTGATTGCCGCGCAGAATGCTTGGGTTCGATTCCTGCTGGGATCCTAATTTTCATTCTTTCCATTCGTTGAGTCAACGCTGCCGATGTTGGTTATCCTTAACGCCTAGCATTTAAGTAGTTACCAATGTCTGTTCTCGCCGTTCCTGGGTACATATAAACTGTCAATCACCTGTGGCGCATACCCGTACACCGCGGTCCGTGGTAAACGGGTATGTGCCACACGTGTCTAGTGGAAAGGGTTTGACGACGTACGCGACAGGATTTTAAAGTTATTCATGTCATGACCCGGCAATCATATTCATCAAATCCTCTTACCCTCCCATGCAAATTTTGGTCTACACTAAGTTAAGGAGGCGATCATGAGAGCACCCAGACGTAGGCGGCTAGATAGATAGATAGATAGATAGATAGATACGTAGATAGAAACGCTCAAAGTGCCAGAGGTTCGCTAAGAAATGCTTCGCATTTAAAAGCTGGAACAGTAAAAACACCATTACCCTTTAGGTACGCTTGAAGAACGTGCGATAGAATACAATAGGAATACACAGGACACCCGTTTACAGCATATCAGTCGTACCATGACGCGCAGGATCGAGCTGGGAGGACAAAAATATTCAACATTTACGTCCTCTACCAGGAGCGCTACTAATTGCCCCGAAGTTCGCCAATTGGGACACACAGAGGGATGCGAAAACAGACTGCTTAGCAAGTGACGTGTTCAAGGTCCGTTGAGCTGGCTTGGTATTCTTTTAGCTGGTTAGGTGAAGAGATAGACAAGCAGAGACACAGATGGTAATTAAGCGCGTTACGCAAAGAGCCAAGCGGAGAGCCGTGACAAATACGAAAGGGTGTTTTAGTGCGTGCAATCTCTGTCATGCTTGTGGTCAGTCATGCTTACAGTCACACTGTTGTGGCCAAACTTTTTCCTTGTTTCGCTGAAGAAGTTCACTTAGTTCTTCTAGTATGTGGTGTGCAGTAGTACGTGCGCCTTTGGCGCCATCTACTGTACCCCCCTTGATCGAAAGAGTTGTGTTCAGTGACGAACCATGAGCTACCTTTTAAGCGCCAGTGTAGTCGACGTGCCTGGTAAGCCCGCGACATGCACACAACTGCCGAATTCACGCAAACACATCGATCCAGGTCACAACGCTTGGCTGCAAGCCGAAAAATGTATGGGGAGCTACTCAACTCACCGCATGCTTCGCTTGAAACCAATTCTCACAATGCGTGGAATCGACGGAATTTTTCGCAATATTTCTTTTCGTCAGTAACATTCCCTAGGCGTTATTCGGAGTGTTGTACTGTTCTGGGGTGCTATGCAGGATTGCCCGAGTTTGGCGAAGCTCGGGATCTTTCCGAGCTCTGGCGACACCCATTTTTGAACGAGCTAACACTACGCGAAGGTGAAACTCATCCCTCAGCGCGCGCTCCGTTCCATTGGTTACGGTGGAACGCGGCGTCACGTCAAGGGCGGTCGAGAAGGTTGGGTGGCGTCTTCAAACTACAGGCACCTTCTTTCATTTGTTTGTCGTTCCACTGAGTGCAGAAGTGCACCCATGGAAGAAAAGTGACAGAAAGTTCTACTAAATATATTTTTATGTGTTCGCGGGCCGTTTGAATCGATTTTCAAACGTTTAATGTCTACACTAAGTATCCTTGAGAATAATCAGCACCGTGGACTCCGAGATTAGTTGTGACCGAGCGCCTTACCTCACCGCGACTAGAGCTAATCGCCGAGGCCACGTGTATAATCACCATGGTCGGCCTCTACTTTCTAGCGCGTTGCTCGGCCGGCGCGCACCCTCTTCGTCCGCTTATTAATCGTCTGCTCGCTCCCTGAGCAGGTGCGGCCGGCTGATTAGCTAATTGCCTGGGCGGTATACCTAGGTAAGTCAGGACATGCTATGACGAAGCTGATTAAGCTAAACCATGCTAAGGTCGAGCTAATTATGTCACGTCGTACTAAGACCATGCTAATGAACCGTGTAAAACTAAGAGCAAACTAATTAAGACCATGCTAATTAACACGAACATGCTAATTAACACGACGCTAATTAGGAGCGTGTAAATAAAACCAAGTTAATCAAGACCATACACACCGAGATTGTGTTAATCATTGTAGTGCTAATTAGGATTATGCAAATTACCTATGTAATTTTCAGGACCTTGCGAATTAAACCTGAGTTATTAATGTCGTGGTAATTAAAACTTTGAACAATCAAGACAGGACAATTCAGTATGATGTTAGTTAAGAGCGGGCTAATTAGGGTCATGCTAATTAACACGGCGCCATATAGGAGCGCGCTAATTGAAACCAAGGTAATTAGGAACTTTCTCGCCTAGTACGCAGTAATTATGATCACTAATTAGGATTATGTTAAGTACATTCGTGCTAATGAGGACCTTGATAATGAAATCTGATTAATTAATGCCGTGTTAATTAAAATATTACGACTCCAGACATAACTATTCACTGCCATGTTAAGGCCTAGCTAATCAAACGCATGGATATTGAGACCGAACTAACACGGTAATTACTCTGAAGCAGGTCAAGCATACTGAGGCGAGCCACGTAATAAGCTCGAAGAAGCTAGGTGACCTCAAGCTCCTCCGATGGGCCCCAGCCTTGCACAAGTAGTGCCAGCTGACCAAATTATTTTATATGGAAAGAAGCTGCTGAGTAGCGTCCACTGCATGAAACACTTCATAGGCACACCGGCACTATGACAGTCCCGAGTTGAACTGAGGCCTGTTCAGAATCAACGAGTTTGTGCCCGAGTTGAGTTTGAGTTTATTCAACCACGTGACAAGTACATGAAAATAGACTGTATACGTGGTTTGGTGCGAAGGGAAAAAAGCTGCATTTCACAGCTTGACTTGCCCCTTCACCCAGAAAAAAATCTAAAATACAAATTTACAAAAATTACAAAAATTACAGGCAGCGGAAAGCGACAATACAAAAAGAAACACGCATGTGGCCCATGACAGCAAATAATAGAATGACAACTCTGAAATACATACAAAAATATAACAAAGCAATGTATGAAAGAACGAAACTAAACCATTACAGAAATCACCCAATATTCATTTACAACACAATCAGCACAATCAATTTAACATTTAGGTTTTAGACAATATAAGCAGATTATGAATTGTTAGTTTCCATTTGTTCGTCACACTTGGAAGACGGTAACGTAGTGTTTCGAATCCATAGTTTGTGCGATGACATGGTACATGCCAAGTCTCCGTATAACGAGTAACGCGACTGGCAGGATTTGGTTGCAAGGTGGCCAAAGTGCGTAAAAGGATACTTCCTATGCGTATTTCTGATTTAGTAAAAGCTGACAGAAGCTGGTATTCGTAATAACTGGTAATTCTTAAAATTCTATATTTTTCAAATATTAAAGCAGTGTGTGCGTTATAGGATACACCTTCAATGCATCGCAAGGCATTCTTTTGTAACACGACCAGGTTCTTTAAGGATGCCTTAGAGCATGTAGACCAGACCAGATGGCAACAGTGTAAATGTGAAAAAAAAAGAGCATTTTATACTGTTATTTTTTTGTTTCACAGGTAGTATGTTCTGGCATCGACGCAACACACCTAAAACTTTACAGTTTGTGACTAATGTGTTCGGCATGGTAATTCCATGCCATGTGTTCGTGAAAATGGACACCGAGAATTTTAACTGTTTGAGAAAGTAATTTCAACGTTATTAATATTAGTTTGTGAGACGTTTCAAATGACCTGATATTCGCACGGAACAGCACAGCCTTGCTTTTAGAGCAATTAATGTGTAGAGAATTTGCCGCAGTCCAGGCATATATTTTATTTAGCATTTCATTAGCAGAAACAATGAGGTCATCAGCCGTTTCCCCAGAAAAAATATACTGGCATCGTTCGCGTAGATTACATATTCTACAGAGCTGTGCAATATGTACAATATCGTTGATAAAAATTTTAAATAATAGGGGTCCCAAAATGCTACCTTGAGGTACGCCATTCTTAACGTTCATTGCTGATGATAGCTCTTGATTGATTGATACACATTGTTTCCTATTAGATAAGTAGCTTCTTAATAAAGCTAAAACGGTACCGCGAACGCCATAACAGTGAAGTTTTTCTAGCATAATATGATGGTTTATTCTATCGAATGCTTTGGAGAAATCTATAAATATTCCTAGGGTAAGTTTTTTTGCTTCTATATTTCTTAGAATCAATTCCTTTTGGTATAGTAAGGCACTTTCGGTTGAGAGGCCTGACTGAAAACCGAACTGCGACATCATAATAATGTTGTAGCGAATAATGTTGTCTTGCGCGTGTGTAGCATTAGCAAACAGAATTATTTAAAGCAGGAGGCAAATAACCCGACGAATCACAATTATGACTACTGTGAACTAGTGAGGTAAAGTATTCATTAAATTTGTTTGCTAGTACTGCGCCCTTGTATATTTTATTTTTGATCACCTGCTCACTGATAGCCTTAGTCACTTGTTTGGTAGATATAATAGCATTAAGTTTGTTCCATAATTGCTTAGAATAAGTGACACCTTCAAACATCTTGAAGTGATAATCGCGTTTAGCTTGTTTTTGTAGTTTAGCGAGTTTATTTCTGTATACCTTAAAAGCATTAAATTTATCCGAGTCTCGCTGTATCAGCAACTCTTGATACAACCTATTTTTTTTTCTTTTATCATACTGAGTATTGCGGAAGAAATCCAAGATTTGCGCGCCCGTTTTGATCTCTTTAAAGCTTTATAAGTAAAATGTTTTTTTTATACACAGAACATAGAGTATCAATAAAACAATCATAAGCAAGACCAGCTGAAAACCTAGATAGAACGTTGTTCCAATTTAGAGTGCCAATTTCCTCTCTAAAAGAAGATAGCGTTCGTGCATTAATTTGTTGAAAGTGAACGGCAGGAACGATTTCACTCCTTACACTGGTTACGTTTTCTATGACTAGATATATGGGCAAATGATCACTTATTGGGGCACGCAGGACGCCTGCCTGTAACGTACTGTTTGTACTACTTGTGATAAACAAGTCTAATAGAGTAGAAGTGGTATCAGTAATACGTGTTGGAATGGTGATTACGTTTGTTAAGAAAAAGAAAGCAAGAAGGTCTGAAAGTCTCATCTGTTTATGCGTGTCGCTCAACATATCTATGTTAAGATTACCTCCCAGCACTAATGTGTAATCAAATTGGTTTACAACGGAAACTAGGTTTTCTAAATATTGAATAAAAGAATCAAAATTGCCACTTGGTGGCCTGTAAATTGTAACAAAAATGTAGTTCTGATACGGTAAGGTTAACGCCTCAAGGTCATCGGTGCACAGAGATCTTCACGATACTCATACGTTATTTGAGCTTTGACATAGAACCATACGCCACCACCAATTCTCGATTTTCTATTTTGGTACACAACATTATATCCATCAATACGAAACACGTCTGTTTCACTACGGTACCAAGTTTCAGTCATCATAATAACGGAAAATAAGAAATTAAACTCATCAAGAAACAAGAGAAAGTTTTCTTTCGAACGAGCTGACTGCATGTTAATGTGAAGGAATGTCAGGGGCTGACTATGACGGCCGCTTACATACGAGTTCAATTCAGAAACGCTGGAATACATTGCCATTGCTCACAGCAGAAATATAAGTCTACTATTAGGCTAGACTACTCTAGCCAGATCCGCCTCAGAAGTTACATTTAAAACAGGTGTCCTGTCTGCTTTCCGCATGAAGATCCTGCCCTGTGATACCCATACATATTTCCATTCTCTTTCACGCCTTGCTTGCCGCGCCTTACTGAGCAGGACCTTCATTTCCATGTACAGGTGTTCATTTATATATACAGGGTTACTGTTGTCAAACCCAAGACGAGTGCTGTCTAGCTTAATCTTTTTTGCTGCGGACAACATCTTGTCTCGCGCCGTTCTGGTGAGGAATCTGACGACCACATTTGATTTCTTTTTATCTTTCGATAGTGCACGGTGCGCGACGTCAATGTCGTTATCTGTGGCATCAGTTCCTAAGCACTTGGCGATGTTTGCGACAGTTTTCTCCAAGTTTTCTATTTCGATTTGCGGAAGACCTTGTATTTCGATATTCATATTTCGGCTGTATTGCTTCAGCTCGACAATTTCCCGTCTAGCTTCTTTCAGGTCCCTCCTCAGTTCTTCGTTTTCCTTACGACACTGCGTACTCATAGCCTTTACCACGTGAATCTCCTTGCGAAAAGCCTCCACGTCAGTCCTAAAGCGCTCAAAGCTCTCATTCATGGAGCCAACAGCATCTCTAACACTTCCAAGTTCAGTGACTATTTCAGTGTTCGAGGAAGTGTCCTTAGCTATTTCACATTTAACCTCGGTCGAGAACACGTCAAGTCTTCCCACTAGATCACCTAGAAATTTCACGACCTCTTTAATGCTATTAGGCTGCCTCTTAGCAAGGGTCGCCGCAATACTGCCCATGTCGCCCGAATTTTTATCCCCCATGGTTTCAAACACTTCAAGTAAAAATTGCACGAAAATACTCTTGTGCACACAAAGCAAAAGACAAAGTTTGAAGATTAGAAAGAAAACACTGTTGCGACTACAATGCCCAATAAAACTTCAGCAGCAGCAGCGACGAACCTAGGTGCATATAATATTCAATATGAAAGTTAACCAACCTGCAAAGGGTGCAGACAGTAGGTTAGCGTGCCTCCTTTCGCCGTCGCCGCTGCTGCCTGAGTGAAGCCAGTTGCAAAAAGACAACGCCGCCAGCACAAACTTGATAATAGCTTGAAACTGCAGCAGGTTGAGGTATATGGCGGTTTCGGTAGCGCTGTCCAGGTCCTGGTAATGGTAAAGCCACAGCAACAAAAATGTATAAACGGTGTGGAACTCAGCTCTGGTGGCAGAAGACGACTCCGGATGGGATGGCTTACACTTTTCTTGATGATATGCCGGTATCTGCAAAGAGTGCAGACAGTAGGTTAGCGTGCGTCCTTTCGCCGTCGCCGCTGCTGCCTGAGTGAAGCCAGTTGCAAAAAGACAGCGCCCGCAGCACAAACTTGATAACACTTGAAACTGCAGCAGGCTTAGGTAGGTGGCAGTTTCGGTAGCGCTGTCCACGTCACTTTTCTTGATGATATGCCGGTATCTGCAAAGAGTGCAGACAGTAGGTTAGCGTGCGTCCTTTCGCCGTCGCCGCTGCTGCCTCTTCGCACGTCAATCAATTTGATTGACAGACGACCGCGGCGAAGATCGGGTCCACCCACCGCGTTTGTTTTGCGGAGGAGCAGTGCTCACGGCGCAAGGCCAGCGAGCGGCACGATTAATCTATCAGCTTAATCGCCCAGACTATGCACACACGCATGAAGAACTAAAGGTTATATCATCACGTGGCTACGATGTCTCGCATTCAACTTCACCGCGCTCACGATGTACCACTCACAGCCACGAAGCAAGCGCCCTTGGTGGGATTTGCGGCGAGAAATGTTATTATTTGCTTGTTAGTGGAGACATTGTTTCTACCGATTTGTTACTACAGAAGAATCTTCTGGCGTGTAATGTGGGTATAGCAGTAAGCTGTCCATTCAGTTATCTGTAATATTCCAGAGACGCGAAACGAGCTGCACCAGAGTGCTGCGTGTGCGCCCTTGTTGCCTTCGAGAGTGGAAATTTTCATGCTCCAGGAGGAACGAAAGAATTCTCGGAAAGAGGATAAACGCCCACGAACACGCCCATGGGAGGCGCGATGATCATTTGGCAAAAAGATAGCGCGACAATCACGCTGACGTCTCTACACTGTCAAAATGTTGACTGAGTGGAGGCGCTGACGCGTTCGCACGTGGCGTTCCTTTGAAAACCGCCGCAAATGCCGCACATGCGTTTGTGACGGCATGCTCGTTCTTGTAGCCGTTTTTATCAACGCTGCTATCGCGTGCTCCGCACTGTCTTCCTGTCATCACCGCCGTAATGCGAGCTCGGAGCAAACTCGTGTGCCCGGGAAGCTCGGGCCATCCTGCATAGCACCCCTGTTTTGCTATATACATTAACTGATGTGGCAAGATTGTGCCTTTAAAAGGAGATCTTGTCATTTTTCGACTGACTGCATGAGAGTGTGCGTTTTCACTCCTAGATGCCGTCAGGGTTGACAAGGCTCATTTACCTCCAAGGAACCTCCGAAGATGCTATATTTTGTCGACATATTCTAACCCACTGAGGGTAATGAAGCACTGCCCTTCTATTTTATATCTGCAGCAGCAGTCGTTGTGTATGGAAGGCGAAAATGACGTGTAAGCGGGTCATTCATTTGGCACAATTTCATCTATGGATATCTCAGATTACATTGCGCGGATTCGAATATTTCTTCTACGTGGTCGTGTAGTGAGCAATGAGAAGCTTTATTTCCTGATTACAAAACAAAATTTGTGTAAAAAATACAAAAGCTACATATTTTTGTTCACATGGACAGAGCAAGATAAGATCTCGTACAGGAATTATCCGAATTATTCAAGGATCGCAGAAGCGCCGCAACAACAAGTACCTTCTACGGAAGCTTTAACAAGAAAAAGTAAAAAAGAAAATATTAGAACAGTATTTCTGTACACTGGCAAGCCCGGCCGATCACGTATACACATCATACAGCAGCGATGCGCACTCGAAGTACGTCAGGGGCTCTTGAGCTTTTCTTCACCTATGGGACTTTGCCCGAAAACATAGAGATCCCACAGGTATTACAGAGTGGCCGCGCAAACTCGGAGGTAGAGGAGTTGCGCCGTTTCGAGGTTGAGAAGTGGAATTGAGAGGTGGAGTTGAGAGGTGGATGCCATCCTTGAAATTACGCACCCTTTACTGCTCACAAACAGGCTGCTCACGGTCTTCGCGTACGATCACGTACACCGGAACCTTACCGAACCCTTCATAGGAAGCACACTGTCAATAAAGCAAGAGGCACCACGACTGTTACGGTTGCGTGCTCCCAACGGCAGTTCCAGTAGCCGCTATCCGTTACAAGGAACGCATTACCGGCCAGTCAATCGAACAGCGTGGCCGCAGTTTCGCCGGAGTGTTTACCGAGCAATTCCACGCGGCAGAACCGGCAACACCGTTGAGCAGTCAGTGGCTCAACAGTGTTTTGGCATCGAAGTTAAGCACGGAAACGCAAGAAAGAAGACCGAAATGTTTGTAGGATATGCCGCACGTGAAACCACAATAATATTATGGTTTCAACACAGGAAACCCCAGAATTTTGTTTTAAGAAAAAAGGCAGTTCAAAATCTGTTTGTTAATTAGGACAATGCGTTTCTTGTCCTAGACGGTCCGCTCAATAGCACAGTCGTTACGATGCTCGGCCGCTGACCCGAAAATCGTGGGTACGATCCCATCCGCTGCGGTGGCATTTCGATGGAGGCGAAATGCTAGGGGCCTGTGTACTCCGCGATGTCAGCGCACGTTAAAGAACACCTGAGGGTCGAAACTACCGGAGCCGTCCACTACGGCGTGCCTCATATTCATAACGTGGTTTTCGCACGTAAAACCCGTAACCTTATTATATTTTTCTTGCCTCTGCCAATGGCGCGTGGCTGTGACGAAGTTTCTGTTCCGCGACCGGCCTGCCCAGAGACTAAAGAAGGCTGTAAACTATGTCTCGTTCTAATTTCGAGCATGCAATGCAAAACTAGATGCGTGACGTTAAAAGCTCTATTTCACCTGTCCTCACGCGTTAGTATCTTTGTTCTTAAGGTTGAAATCAACTTTTGTGAGGTTTTGCTGTCGTAAGAGAGACACTAACTGCAACCTTCGAAAGTTCTTCATCCTGCAGCTACCTGCTACGCACGTCGGGCGTGTTGTGACTATCGTACAGCAAGTTCGTGAGCAATTAAAGACACGTCGACAACGTTTAACAATAACAAGAACACAAACTGTATTACATAAAGTTACACGAACACACAGATACAGAGAGAATAAACTCGTGTCTTTTCCGTTCACTTTCGGCGTAGCGTCTGTCTGGTTCACTGTCTGGCGAGATTCTCACAGTCCCGTTCACTGTCTGCTAAATGTCTGTCTTCACCCCGCATCTCGGCATCTTTTTCCTGGCGTCGAGAAACCGTGGCGGCGGCGCCAAGAACACTTGTACCGTCGCGGTAACAGGATAGCCGAAGTTGGGTCCAACCGAGACGCCATAATTTTCTTCTTTTCTTCGTTCTTTCTTTCTTGCCAGCCCGCTTTCGCTATGCGCCCCCCTCAAAGTACGAAACACATATAAGCAAAGAAAAGACACAACAGGGCGATGTTCAAATGACTCGGCGAAACGAATAAAGCAGTACGCGCTCTGAAGGAGGAAGGCCGCCGTAAAACATCTTCGAAACTACGCTAGAGTACTGGCGACAAGAACTCAGTCGGGCCTCGTTGTATTTCGCATGCATGATGATATACATTTACCGCGAGTTACAGTAGTGCGTGACGCCGTGCTCACGCTCCGACAAAGTCGTTGTTAGGGCTGAACTGGACGAACGTGTTTACTTAACCTGGCAAACACGCTCTGGTAATGATGCCAGGGCGAGCTTAAGATGCATCGTAAAACAAGCGGCGCGGAGGCGTTTTATGCCATCAAGAGGACGGGAGCAGAGCAGCTTCCACTCTCATCCACGCGCTTTAGCAGCTCACGAAACTACGCGCTTCTAGAACTCGAATTTTAAAACACGTCTGGTCAGTTTACTGTTCGCTATAACACTTGAGATAAACTTCGCCAAGATCCGCAGAGAAGAAGAAATCACGCGCCTGCCTGTTCAGCCCCCTTGTAGTTATGGTTGGGGCTCCTGGTGTGCCTCGTTATTCTCCAGCCACGTTGAGACAGCATTCATTAAAACTAAGCAGTAAACCATTGTACTTAGGCTACTGATTTTGTTTTGTAAATGGCTTGACGTTAGCGGCACCGAGTTGCATTGTATGTGCTGGTTTCAAGAGGCAGACTCTATAGGGCAAGCTACAGGATCAAGAGAAACATTACAGTTGTTTGTTCTGAACCAAAAAGTTTTCTTTTTTTGCTGTCTTGTTCTCCTTTACACGATACAAACTTTTTCTTAGCGATTTTTATTAGAATTTTAACAACCATTTAGAGTGTCTATGCTATGTTATTTGCCAAGTTATACATAACGCGAGTGCCGAAATTAAGGAAACATTATGATAATTCGTCACATTACTGGGTTACGCACTGAGATTGCATGGCTCATTGCTAAACTTTGATCTTATATGCCCTGACATCAGCATATAAAGACGGAGAATCTGTATGAAACAACTTGGTTTGCCATCACAAACTCCTGCCAGCTATCAGCCGATTGTTTGCTGCTTAAAATTGTCGACAGGAGTTCGTTCTTCAGAGGCATTGCGAGCACAATATTTTTTTTTTACACAACCTTTCCACTTTTGATAATGTTCGCTACGGATATTCTTAAGCGTGCCAGAAAGCCAAGTGATAAACGAAACTGGCTCTCAGGCTGGCAGATGGATTCCAAATAACCCTCAATAGTTGCGCAATCTAACGAATCTCTGCACAACGACGCGTGAAGTTGGCGCCGGCGAGACGTGAGCGTTGGTTGTTGACCCTTTCTCCCTTACGAAACAGCCGCGCCAAACGCGGATGCTGTATTTGCAAATGAAAGCGTATCCGTGCGTATGTAGCTCTGGCTTTAAAATAACATGGTGATTTCATCCCAGCCAGCCAACGGCCTTCACGGGATGTCGTAAAACAATTGTCGAGGGCCTTTCAGAGACTGATTTCAAAGCACCGCCTGTGAGTTGAACTCTCTACAGTTTCTGCTGCCATGTACGTGTCTTTGTTTTTCTTTCAACAATTGTATACCTGTCCTATTTTTTTTTCTTAGCACAAACGTGTATGCCAGAACATTGCAGTCTAAAATCAAGTCAGCGTCTCCTGAGATTCTCTTTGGACACTTGTTTTATTCTTGCTACGGGATCGAAATATTTTGTTCCTTTTTTTGTTGAGATCTCTTTACATGTATTGTGCGTAAGTATGATAACCGAAAGACAGACAGAATTGCGAAACTTTCCAGTCTGTGAACTGGCGTCAATTAAGTGCTGTACACAAATCAAGGCCATGAAGGAAATTCGCTGTTTAAAAATAACGCAAACTCTATCTCAGGTATTCAGCTTCGGCAATTCACACATAAGGTTTCAGGTGCTTACCTAGAAACGCATCGAGTAATATGTCGAGACGCATTGAAAGTGCATGTGGATGTTAAGCAAATATAAGGCAAATTGTTTGTGTTTATTGAAACAACCCTAGAATCCTACTATTCACTTTTACATAGCAACTACAAGGTTATATTAGCGAAATAGGCACACAAGAACCTCAATAGAGAAGCCTCCAAGAAATTCAGGTAAAAAATGGCAGCATTATTTGTTACCAAAAGTTCATACACGCTTAGATTCAAACAGAAAAAGAATAGCCGCAAATGACATAATAATGTGGAGTAAAGTAAAGCGCCCTCTCCGACGACCATGATTGATGGCTAGCCCGGAAAGGCGTGGCAGAAAATTCTCGAAGTGGCAATGTGGGACGGCTCAATGTATTGCGTAGGACGCACTGAAGGCTCGCTCCTCCTAGATACATGAAACAAACTTCGAGCCAAGGGCGAAGTTTTCAGGGCAAGAAGAGCTGAACACTTTTATAATTCGCGTTTACTTCTTTGCGACGGCTGTGCTTCGACGCCCGAGACAAGAGACGGGAAAAGACCTCGAGACAAAAATAAGGCACATACAGCTTTTTTTTATAATATAGGTGCATTAAGTAGTTACATAATAAAGTGGTGCTTCTTAACGCTAAGGTACTTAATACCCGGGCACCACGGGTATAATTTGTCCTTCTTTCTCACTTCCTGTACAAGAATTTCTCTGGTATTTACTGCAGTATTTTAATTGCTGACTTTAAGACTCATGCTGCAATAACGTTTCATATATGGTAGTTTTATCTTAGATCCGAAAACTTCAATATTTGCATTTGACCTTTACTAATATGTAGTGTAGGAACATGGACCTGCACCGCGCTCTCCACTTAGCCTGTCCACACAGCGCAAAGATTTGCAGAAAATTAGTAGGCAGCGTAATTTCCGGTATCGTGCCCTTACACACATGTCACTCGGCTTTCGCGCGTTCCTGAAAAGCGGTGCTCGTCTCATTCGAGGCAGTTCACTGGGTGCCCTTTTGTCCCACAAACTGAGAGCAGGTGCGCTATCGCGGTGAGGCGTTGTTGTCCGGGCCACGAGCGGTCGTTGTTTATTCAAATCAGGGACAACAAGCGACGAATGCAAGCGCGCGTTTGTATAGAGGACAAGCGGGAGAAGAGATTGTGAATTATGTGGTTGTCTAATTAGGACGCTCACGGGTCTCGTTGTTTGCCCGTGTTTTCCATTTCAGCGTAGTAGACGCGGAAAAATGAGACGAGGCTATGGCTAGGCTACCAGGAAAGCGTTTATCCAATTCCTCTCTGTTACCTCGGGCCACACAATTTGTTTCGTGGTCCGGTGATTCCTGACTGACACGCATGCTGTACAAGACGAGGCCTTAGCGTGCAAATAGTGTAAGTAGAAAATGAATGGTCGCACTCACATTACTTTGATTGACATGCACAGGGTAACAAACGTCTTGCGGTGAGATATACAAACGCTGCCTACATCAGTCTGTCGGAATTTTATTATCCTAATCGTAAGTCTCAATATATTGGGAGAAATTAGTTAATATTGTCAATTCGAGCTCCTGTGCAGTTGACTTATTTATTAGCGTTGTGTCCTACAATTATGCCCAACTAAATTTAGCAGTTACTGCCACATTATAAATTAAAAAAAAAAAAAAAAACGTCAGAAGAGGGAAGCCTAACCTACCGACAACAAATGGCTGTGCTCCTCTAGTCCGTTTGTCATTAAATACCAAACAGGGGGTTCTAGAAGCTGCATGAAACGTTCACTACCACCGCACTCTCGGAAAGTGCTAGAAAACTGACATTATGTGGATTTTTTTCTCTATTTGAAGAAGAACTGTGTCATAAACAAAGATTGCCTCCGTTTAGAGCTAAACGATGTCTAATAATACGCGGTGCTCTCTTATTCCTGAATTTCAAGAAGCGTCCATGGGTGGCTAGCCTCCAGGGCAAGTGCCATGCGCTGCCCTATTCGCCTTGAAGAGCTGTAAAAACCAGTCAACTTTGTTCTCCACCACATCGATATTGAACAAACGCTGCAGGACAGCCATGATAGATGGCGTGACAAACGAGCAACGTGTGCATTTCGGACACAGAGACAGACGGTTGTCCATGTTTGCACAGCAAAAATCTTAGGACAGTCAGTGCGAAAAAAGAGTTTCTGAAGCCTACGAAAAAAAAAAAACCCAATCATAAAGGACAGATCACTTTCACGTGTGGCGGCAAAGTATTCCAAAGAGAGATTCCTATAAGGCAAAGCGGTACGTATCCCGCCATTTGTCAAAGTTGCGATTTCAAGATGCCCGCCGACTTCGTGGTGTTTCCAAAGGCTTGACGTATCTCACTGCGGGCTTCCCCCGCTGTTTCCTGTCTTTGTGTTTTCTTGTTAACTCTATTTTTCTCTCGGCACATCCTTTGTTTAACTTTCTCTTTTGTCCTAAGACACCGTCAGAGGCACCGTTGCCCGACACTATCGCTTCTATTCTTGGGTGTACACTGGTATGCGAATCCAGGTTTCTTGTTTCTTTATTTCGGCGTCTTTCGAAACGAGCTCGGCGAAGTTCCAAGTTCTCGATCTCATTTGGCTCCTATATGGTTTAGCATCTCTTTCGTGCTCGCACTTACGCGCTCGGGAAGTTGCTACCAGTTGTGTCGCTTTCGACGTCTTTGACCTATCGCCGTCGCAAGTGAGGATCGAGTAGGATGGATGCCTCGCTGCTTCTCTTATCGACCGACTTCCTTGGCTCCAAAACTTGGTAGTTGCGTGCAGCACGGCGCGCGGGCACTCGCCGGATGGAACAGCCATATCGCGCCGCATGTTCAAGACGCACAACGTAGCAACTGAACCTTGCCTTCAAAGGATGATCAGAACTATTGATGCCTACAACTGGTGCCACAACCATTATTAGGAGCGTTGATGCAATTTAGCTTAGGCATAGCTCCTTATAGAGCTTCTTGTTTTCCATTGCGGGGACACTCGAGAAGCATTGTATTCGTGGCGTGGTGCCGCGTTCCATATACCCGTTGTTCTTTCTGGTTCGGATGAATCAGAAACGCTGTACAAAGATACTTATCTTATCATGCTCAGGACTATTTTTCGTCCTTACGGCAGAGGAAGCATTATTAATAGGTACTAATTTATAATCTGTGATCTCAGAAAGTTCTTATTCTGTTCAGGCATGCGTTTTAAGAACGGTGGCTACAAGAACACTAACTACAGCTCAGCGTTACTTATCCTTCGTTTGTCGTGAGTTTCGCGTACATAATAAACTAAAATATGAATTGTTAGACACGAAGCCGCGAATGAAATAAATTGAGGGCACTTTCCACTAAGCCGCGCAAAGCTTGGCACAGCAAAGCACGGACCCGTCGCCAATCGTACTTCCTGTGGACCGGCCATTCTAGCTTCGAGATGCGCGGCTTCCTCCTCGGGAGTACGCAGCAAGGCTATGCACTATAGAGCGGAGGTTGCGCGCGATGTCTAGGTCGGTGGGTGTGGCCTAGCTACTTCGCATGCGCGGCTTGGCCAGCTGGTGCGGTATCTGGTCGCTAGACAACGCGATGCTTGCATCTTTCTTTCTCTCTCTCTATTTCCTTCTCTCTCTTTCGTTGATGCTCTCTCTATCTCATTTCCTTCTCTCTATTTATCTCTTTGTCACTCTTTCTGTGCTACGCCTCACCCTCTCGCCTCCTCCTTTCCCTCTCTCACCATCACATCTCTCCTCCTCACGCACACTACCCTTTCCTACCCATGCTATGCTCTGCTACTGTGCCTGGATAGCCGAATTGTTAGGACGCTCGCCTTCGGATCGAGAGTACATTGGTTCGACTCCTGCCTCATGAAGAACGTTTTTCGGCAAAATGTTTTCTCTTTCTCTCTCTTGATATCTTTCTTTCTGTCTCTCTGTTTATTTCTCTCTTTCTTTCTCTCTGTACTGGTTCACAGGTAGCCGCACAGTGGCACATACCCGTTAAGATGATGATAGTTTTCTGTGAACGACTCACAAGGAACGATTTGCTAAAGAGCTTCGCTGCTAAAAGAAAGCGTGCTGATGAAGGGACTATAATGCCCGAATTAAAAACACCGCTGGTCCAGTAACATTAAGTATAATTCCCGTTCAGTCATTAGGCTGTAACACTCCTTCGAACCCTTCCTTCCTTCTCCCGCCTCTCAAATACAAAAACTTTACCTGTTTCTCCTATCCAGCGTTATGATTAATGAGACCAGCTCCCATTAATTAATAGCGGTGAACTTTGCACGTTTAAGGCGACAACGTTATTGGCTCAGAAGGCGGCGTTTATATCCAAAAGTTATTAATTACTTCATATGGTCATTCGGTGCTTCGTTTAGGGCGTTTGAAATTTATTGCGCATACAAGTGCCAAGCCATACGGATAAGTCCACGTGCGCGCATGCCATCTCAACGAATCATTATAAAGATGAATGTGTTTGACCCACAAGAAAAAGCTATGAAAAACTGGCAGGCACGACGCTTGATACTAATTACTACGTCACCACTGAGAGCAGGAGGACATGTTGATAAGCAAAAAGTTTTAGCTAAGGAGAGCGTTAGAATATTAGTGGCACGGAACAAGCGTTTTTGCCGACGCCAAAGTTAATGGTTATTCTGGGTGATTGCATTTTTAGCATAAAGAAAAGAAATTATCTTTCCTCAGCAATACCCTTCAATACACGTAACCTTCGTTGTGGTAGGAGAAAGTAGGAAATAAAAAATTATAATTTCGTTAACTGCGAAGTAGGGATAAGCGCAAATTTCATGTGACTACAAAATTAGCCAGTCTAAAAAAACTTACCCATGAAGTACACCGATTTATTACCTCACCGTATGGCCTTCTGGAACATCACACAGTTTAAGCGTGAGCAACTTTGCACGTGCGGCCAAAGTCTTCTCCATCTCAATATCGTTCCTATATCTGCTTTGTTCATAAATATCTGGATGATTGTACAAACATTAGCATGGACGCGACTAGAGATGGTACAGCTGCGGATGACACAGTTTTACTTTCGCTAGCGTAGGGCATCAACTCACACCAGCGCAGCCGGATGTTTAAACATAGCTGGCATGATAAAGCAAAGCTGCAAATATGTGCACGTGTTACTGATTTCGTTATCTGCACATCGTTTGTAGCATAGGTATTGAGGCTATGAACCAGACTTCAACAAGTCGTGTGAATCAATGGTCCTCATATGTTACTTAAAAGGCGCCTTCTTCAAAACGTTTTTTTTTTTCGTGTTTGTGTCCTGCATCAGCTTGCAGCGGAAGTGCACTCTCCTCTTTTTTACCAACGACACATTGCTCACAGCAGATGTTTCAACAGTATCACTCAGGAGGTGGTGAATGTGGCATCTGCAGAATCATACTGGGAAAAGTTGACCCCAAGAAGGGCTTTGCTTTTCGCTGACTTTTTTGCTATTTTTGCCATCCGTTAGAATATATCTGTGGCGTTTTTTTTTAATAGCCGAATCCAGGAACCACAACTGGTCTAAATTTCACGGGAGCGTAAAGCTCGCCTAAGTATGTTTCACTTTTAAACCAATTGTATTAAAAATGGGGCAATTCCTTGTTGTAACGTGAACTCAAAATGGCAGATTCGGCACAAAACTGAGCTAAATCCTACATCTTCTTCAATCAAACTGAGCCAGATTCATTAAACCAGCGCTGCGTCAATAACCGTCACCAAACAACCAACATGGCCGCATCCAATCTGTTTCATTTGTGTCGTATTGTTGCTTTGATATCGTGCTTTTGTTCCACAATTAGTTTCTCTTGCGCGAGGTGGTACTTACCGAACGAAACGATGTTGCAGGGCAGAACTAGAATTTAAAGACTAAGAGACCGGCTTTCCTACATCTTTAGGCCTTTTAGTGTTTCTTTTCGAGTTATGCGCTGCATCATCATGTCCTTCTTTCGCTCGAAGACGGTATATTAGAAATAGAAGACAACTGGAATGAAGATATTGGGCACCGATCTATTCCGTGAAGGAGATGAAGTCACCATTACGCCCATGCTACAAAGAAGGGAACCGACGTTAGTACAAGGTGAATGTTATTTTATCGCAAATTAGTTATATATTGTTCATTCGCTGCCGTTTAGACTTTTTCTTCGGGGTAATCCAAGCACAAATGGAACGTTCCAATCTACAAGAGCCAAGTCCAAATTTTGCTCCTGAATACCGACGATAGTGGGCTATATAGATATTAGCCGCAATATGCATTTGACGTATTTTGGTGACACGTGCACACTGGCAAAAAATTGTTGAAGCGAACCCGACCATACTTTCTGTTGCAAAAAACACCTTTTTTTCTCGATTTAATCAAAGTGGACTTCGTTGTTTTAGGAAAAAAAGCACCATATCTGTTCGTAGCAAACGAGCTTAGCAATCAGAAAATACCTATTACAAGGATCAAAGCAATGTGTGAGTCAATGAGGATGTTATAATGAATATACGTGCGTATAATGCTCAAAAATAATGTCGATGAATAATGAATGAACATGAATAATATCGAGAAGGGTTTGTGCTAATTGACGCAGGCTGTATAAAATTCAAGAACGAAAAACTGGAAAATGCTAGCGCATCAATGTGACTAGTCAGTTTTAAATGGGTACCGCGTCCTCCTCCCCAATTTCACCGGAGGGGAGGGGCGGGTGTGCCGAACGTAGGAGAGGAAAACGATGAACGATGGCGCGCTCGCAGCTCGCGCTCAGCGACCGCTTACAGGTAGTCACGGCCGAGGCTTCCACGAATAAAGACGTGCCTTACGGTACCGTCGGCTTCATCTTTGAGGGGTTCCGGGCCAGCCCCCCTCCAGAAACCCACAGTGTGTATGTGGCTTAAAACATTAGGGAGTAAAATTTAGTTACAGAGCGTCTTCTGAGCCGTCCAGCAGGACCGCGGAGCGGCCAGCAGGCTTGGTCTGACGGTCCCGACGTGGGAGTCGCCCGCTGCGCGCTGACACGCGCCTTGCAGGACCTAAATAAAGTTTTTCAACCAACCAACCAACAGAGCGTCTTCAGATGTAATACCCATATACCATCCCACGGCACATCCTCATAATCTTTTTTTTTATTGATATGATATATAAGGAGATGTTGGCGCACAATTATGGCGCCGGCTACTCCTTAGCTCTTGAGTGAAACTTCAACACATATCTTAAAGTAAAACATACAAGGCAGTTCATGTAAAATAGAAAACTCGGGCACACATATGCAAAAACACACTTATAGGCACATATCACAACAAAATGATAAAGAAATGTTCCAAAGTCAGCGAATGAAGTCTCTGATAATGTCCGACCAGCACAAAACTGCAGAGCACACGTCTGGTCTTTAAGGAGATGTATTCGCTCGTGTGTACATAACAGTCGATACGTTATTCACTTCAGCACACACATATGATGGGTGTCATATGAGACTGCGCATAATAAGTACGACATGTGTTATACAAATGAAAGTTCGGTATTTCTTAGTACTTGTCAGCAATGCCGCTGTCTTGGTATTGGTGCCGCCACATTGGGCTGTAGCTTTACCGTTTTCTAACTGTAACAATTAAACGAATAGGGCTACGTTAAATCGTACGCATGAACACGGTTGGTTTGGTGCATACAAATGAGAAAATATTACTTTAACAGCCCAAGTTGGCGGCGCCTGTGTGTCTTATGCAAAATCGTCTATAAATTAGGATTATGAGGTACAGTTAAAGTAATATTTTCTCATTTGTATGCACCAAACCAACTGTGTTCATGCGTACGATTTAACGTAGCCCTATTCGTTTAGTTGTTACAGTTAGAAAACGGCAAAGCTACAGCCCAATGTGGCGGCACCAATACCAATCCGTAAAATAGTCTATGTACACCTTCTGCATTTACAGAGGGATTGATTTAAGGCCTCTCTACAACTAGGTTATGATATTCATTTCAATTTCAATTGTCACCATTTACTGAACATTCATATGTTTGGAGCTCCTTGGCCACATTTGGTCCTTTGTCAAATAAAACACCATTACATCATCACGTGGCTGGCGCGGCATAGCCACAGTTGCGTTTCAGCCACTAAACCCTACTTAACTAACTTCTGATGGTGTCAAATGTTAATAACTCATGAAGATATTCTACACATTGCATGACGATAATGCACAGTGACACTCTGCAAACTCAGCAAAAATAAACCGCCACATTGGGTTGTAGCTTTACCATTTTCTATATGTAACAACTAAACAAATACTGCTACGTTAAAGCGTACGCATGAATACGGTTGGTTGGGTGCATACAAACAGGAAAATATTCCTTTAATAGCCCAAGTTGGCGGTACCTGTGTGTCTTACGCAAAATCGTCTATAGATTAAGATTATGACAATGAGCCATGGGATGGTATATGGGTATTACATCTGAAGAGGGAAAACAAACAAACAAACGACCCGAATGAAAACAGCAGGAAGAAAGTTGATGTGCTGCGAAAGCACCTCCTTTTTTTTTTCTTCGGCTGCTGGAGGGAAGAGCTGCTTGCAGCCTAGACGAAGACAAACGATTCCCTCGAAACGGTTGTATGCGTACTGCACGCAAGGCGGGCGGGCAACGATTGCTATACGGCGTTTCTCCACCGTGCCGCCCTCACAAGACAGCTTCCTCACCCTCCTTCACACGAGGAGGGGGCGGGTGCCCGTCCGGCGAACTTAGGTCGCGGCACGAACCAATATTTTGCGGTCAAGCCGCTGACCTGAAAGGAACGGCGTCAAACACAAGGAAATGGTCAAGGAGGCACGGACAGTAGCAACGCTGGCGAGTGTACGCCGAGGCGATTTTGGGATCGTGTTACTACTTCGCACTATCCTCAGCATTTCACCGTCGTTTATCTTAACACTATCGCGCGTTCAGAATTTGCACACAAAAATAAAAAAAAGAAAGAGGGCGAAAGAAAGCCCACATAAAAATAAATCATAAGTCGGGTCTGTGTCTCGAGGAGTGTCCGCCCATGTGGAATGAAACCGATAGAAACATGCACAACACGAAAGAGAGAGAAAACGAGAAATTCAGGGGGATGGAGGCGAAGAAAAATTGAGCGTGTGCCCCTGTGAGACCGTATGCCACAGGAAAAAGCGGAACCGCCGCCATTCATTCTCTGCCTTCCTCTTCCATTTTATTTTCGTCGCTTTTATTTCTCTCTCATTTAGCCACATTTCTATTTCCTGTACTTTTTTTATATCTTTCGTGAGTTCTTATCCTGCACACGCGGCTCGCCATATACCTCCAGCGCGGGGCTGAACTCTGCTACCGGCAACTTTCCGGATTCTAAGTCGCGCAAAAATTTAAGGTTGTCGCCGTTAGACACGCCGATCGTTTCTCATATTTCTCCCTGTTCCTTCGTTACTTTCGGTTCATTTTCTGGCCGCAGGTTACTCCCGTAGCGACGCTTCCTTTCATCTCACCTCTGTCCGGCCGGCGTCGTGGTTCTACTCCATCCACGCGAAAGGCGTTGTTTTTGTTTGTGATATTTGCAAAAAAATTCCCGGAAAGTCATCTATCTCGTGAAGCCATCCTGGAATCTCCCCAATTTCAAGACACCTGTCTGTTCGCTTGTTTGTTTCCCTCATTCGCTATCGTAAATTTCGTGTCATATATTTTTTACGACGCGGCTGAACACCGTACTGCAATGTTTTTTGCCGCTGCATTTCAGCGCACCGTTCCATTATCTTCCATCCATCTTACCGCGATTTAAAATAGAAATAAGACTAGTGTTAATACGGTTGGCTTGAACGGAAGCTTTCGATTTTCTACCTTGCCCCGGTGAGGGTGTCGTGGCACCAAAATATACTCAATAAGACAAAGAGAAACACGTCTGAAGAACCTTTAAAGAGCAGCATCTGATACACTAGAGTCTATCTTACAGCTCGATTAAGGTAGCAATGTCAGCAAAAGCTTGATCATTGTTTAAACAGCGCAAAAAGACGAAGACACGAGAAGGAGGACTACACAGGACAGGCGCTGGACTAACAACTGTTGGGTAGAGCATGTCGTTTAAACAATGAAGTTAAACCAACTAGCCCAATTTTACACACTGTTGAAGCTTGATCAACTTCAGTTCTAACGGCGGCACGAGCCAGAAATTGCGAAGTGTCTTTCGAACCGCTACCCGTTATCAAAATATGTGTACTACATCCACCTCCTTGCCCATGAGCAGTGCTCTCGGTGTTGGCCTTATACATATGCTAACGAGTAAACGTTGAAGATTACGACGAAACAGCGCAGTGCACTTCGAGTGCTCCTTGGAAGACGGCAGGTAGTAACCTTCTGCAATAATGCTTAAACGTGGATTTCGTGCATCTGCAAGTACTAAAATATTGACTTAAATACTGCAACCCAGGTCAGCACCTTCTGTGCACTTGTAGTAGATTTTCTCCGAAAGTGTTGTTATTCCCGTCTATACTGTTCATGCAATTTTGTATGTCTAAGGAGCACATATGTTCGCCGCACCGATGTATAATTATTGCACTGCGAGTCAGTGTTCCAAGGCTTCCGATATCGGCGAAGTATTCAGGCAAGCATTTTCACTGTCTCAGACGTTTGACACGATTTTTGCTTTTGTTGCGATGATATTTGTTGTGTTACAAATATTTTGTATGTCGTTTCTATTATTCCTTCAGACAGTCAACTTTACCTATGAAACGCGAGCTTGGGCCTTACTTCTAGGCCACGTAATGCTATGCTACTTTGTAATGTAAGAATAACAAAGCAACCATCCTTTCTCCTGCGCTCATTACACTGCTGTACAACAGACCCTGTTGTACGCCACGCTTTTTCTGTGTGGTATGCAGGGTTTAAAAGCACAAATTTTCGCCGTTGATTTCACATTTGAATTCATCCTGCCACTGTTCGCCGCAGCACCGCATAAAAAGCGCTATCTCATTGAAAGAATAGGAACAAGAAAGAAGAATTAGTACCACTCATCTCGCAAGAGCATGTCGTCAAGGCGACAGCGATACGAAAGGAAAAATACAACACAGTATTAGCAAAATACGGTCAAAGTTGCGCTCTGTCTTTTATCTGCCTGTCTCAAAAGCCGTCCTCGTGCCCGCTTTCAAACCGGCCACCTTTGTAGTCTGCTCCCAGGGCGGCAATTAAATATGCAAGGAGCGGAGAGGATGTCTAAGCTTAAGTCAAAAACACTGAGGCTAATTCATGGAACACAACGCAGAGCCGTTAAAGAAAGAAGAGAACGTTCCGGGAGAAAAAGTACGCGCGTCGAAGGGCTCTACAACGCAGCCGCCAAGCTCTTTCTATGTAAGGCGCCTCCCATTGACGCATACGCCATTCAACCGGCACCCGAGTACTTTCCTTTTCTCTCGACTGCAAAAGCCAGCAGCAGATGTTTGGCCCAGCATAGGGGCTTACTCGCCGTCAGCGCCATTGTTCTGTCCCGTTGTGGAGAAGAATCTTATTGGCACATGAATGAAGCACTTTCTAAATGAGCGTTTGTATGAACTTCATTTCTTGCTTATTGTACCAAGGTCTGCATGGCAGTGAATTCTCAAGGACATTGCTTATTAGGGAAGCGTGCACCCGGGCAGCAGCTTCTTATGAGATAGCATAGGAAGGAGCACTCAAATAAGTTGCCAGAGAAAGGTGAAGTAGGGTCCTCTCCTGGCGACAGCATTTATGCAAGATGTCCAAGATACCCGCAAAAGTTGTTCTCATACTCACTACCTGGCTGATTAGAGGACAGTATAACAGAACTATGCAGGACTTCTAATTTACTTATTAGTACATTGCTGTCATTGGTCAATAATAATAATAATAATAATAATAATAATAATAATCAATCAATCAATCAATCAATCAATCAATCAATGATTTATTTAACGTGCCCAGGAACAACCGTAAGGTCTTTGTGCTGGCGCACGCAAAAAAAATACAATAAAAATAAACAATACAATACAGACAGTTTTCAGAAATAAAAAGAGCAAAAACACGTAGACAAAGAGAAATGAACACAATAGGGAGGAGTAAAATAAGACAACACGAGAAGTATTGACGGGGCATAAAAAATTAGATTGCATATATACAACTATGTGGAAAGACTGAGAAGGGATGACTTTGTACATTGTGCCACACTATGTCAAAACAGTGCAAAGCTCGGATAAAAACAATGATTGTGGGCTATGAAAAACGTCAAGATCAAGAAAATTAACATTATAGAGACTTTGTATTCTGTGAACGGTAGAGTGTTGGAAGAAGCAGGCGGGTACATGAAACGGTCTGTTCTCTCTGGTTAACTTACGCGGAATTCGAAAATTTACACAATTGAGAAGTACAGGGCAGGATATGATACCGTGGACTAGCTTGTAGAGAAATAAGAGATCAGAGCGATTTCGTCGGCAGTGAAGTGATGGCAGTGATAATAATTCAGCAGTACTTGAACGAGATCCAGAGTCATTTTTAGCAAAGCGATGGTTATATATGCTGAGGAATTTTTTCTGGACTCGCTCAATGGCGTTGCTGCTGGAATTAGGAATGCCATTCCAGATCACAGATGCATACTCTAGTTGAGGAAGACATAGCGCGGTGTACAATTTTCGGAAGGGCACAGGAGAACGGAATTCTCTAGACATTCTGCAAACACAGCCTAGGGTGCGAAGACCCCGCAAAGCAACACGCTTAGCGTGAGCAGAAAAGTGTAAGGTGCTATCAAAAAGAACACCTAGATCATTGATCTCACATACCTTACACAACGACACAGAATTGACAGAATATAAAAATGGCACACTAGATGTTTTTCGACTGAAACTCATTACCTTGGTTTTTGAAATATTTAGGGAGAGGTTATTGCTCCTGCACCATTCAGAAAAAGAACACAAATCAGATTGCAGCAAGCGACAATCGATAACTGAATGAATTTCCTTAAATATCTTTATGTCATCGGCATACAAAAGGAAAGAAGAATTCCGAATGACAGAAGAAACATCATTAACATAAATTAAAAAGAGGAGTGGGCCCAGTACCGACCCTTGAGGAACCCCACTAGTAGCTTTATACAAAGAGGACGTTTGGCCATTAACGGCAACGTAACATAATCTATCAAGAAGATAGCTATGGAGGAGATTCACAATTGAAGAATCAACATCAAAGTGTGCAAGTTTATCCACAAGCAGCGAATGGCTGACAACATCAAAAGCTTTGCTAAGGTCACAGTAAATAGCGTCAACCTGTCCTCTCTGCGAAATAGGCGTGGAGACTTGCATCATGAAACTGGCAAGATTAGTGACAGTTGAGCGGCCAGCGAGAAACCCATGCTGATTCACAATCAATGAATTTTTTACATCAAAAGACAATATTTTGTGAAGAGCAAGCTCAAAGATTTTGGATGCGGCACATAATAATAATAATAATAATAATAATAATAATAATAATAATAATAATAATAATAATAATAATAGTTGCGGTCTTACTTCCCATAACCACTATATGCTTATGAGAGACGCCGTAGTGGAGGGTTCCGGAAATTTGGACCACCTGGGGTTCTTTAACGTGCACCTAAATCTAAGTACACGGGCCTCAAACATCGAAAATGCGGGTGTAATTGGTCAAGAGAGAGAAAAACGTATTGAGCAAAGACAGAGATGTTAACCAGAAGATAAATATCCGGCTTCCTACCCTGCACTGACGAGAGATAAGGGGAGATAGAAAAGTAAGGAAGAGAAGAATGAAAGAGGAAGGAGATAAGTATAACACACACACACACACACACACACACACCACACACACACCACACACACCCACGGGAATGTCATAATCATTTAAAAAAGTGGGTGAGCTGGCAGAAACGATGCCTAATGCGTTCTATAACATTGATTCACTTTTTTACAGCACACTATTTATTTTGTAGGCGTTTTGTCCGCGTCTTTCTGGCAAAGCACCCTACGGGGGCTGAGTCATGTTATTGCGCATCGTGATCGCTGCTGACCTGAGAAGCAATATGACTGAACACAGTGGGACATATGACGCCGTAAATCAATTGAGCCGTAAGAAGTAGCACTAATTATTTCTTTATTTTGATTGGACATAGAATGAAAATCTGCAAGAAAAATCGTCCGCTCGGAATCAGAAATACCACTCGCGCAAAGACGTTGCAACGCCTCAAAGTATTGACGCAGATAGGTACTCGTAGTTATGAATGACTACAGATGAACTGACCTAAACTTTGTTTGCAGTAACAAGTCACAAACCTATAAAACACTCACATGGCCCTCTCGCCTCGAAGTATGAAGTTCTTGATATCGAAGTTGCTTGGCAAGGTTGATGTGTTCAATTAGTCTTAGGCAAATGACACTTTTAACTTTTTAGTTAGATGCCTGGTTGATTTAACGGTTAACCAAAATGAAATGTCAGATAACGGATGGTTATGGTGGTGATAGGAAGTTCCACACCCATGTAATGAACACTGTATGCGAGCGCGCAATATGAGCTTCTTAACATCAGGAATGAAGGCGCTGTAGCCATAAAGTATACAAACACGATTCACGATTCTCAGCATGACTTTTATCCACGAAAAGCTTTGTCGTGTTGTTGCCCGAGGACAGTTATTGCCAGTTTCAAGCTCGCGCGTCATCAGCTTCCTGGACCACGTCTGGCGCTGCAATAGCTCTTCTTGCTCAAGAGGAGGAACCATTATTAAGCTTTGTTATGTTCAGTCTTATTGCACTCTTAGATATCGTCATACGCTTCTTTAAAGAGTATGGCATGTTCTCTTTTGGATAAACGCGCTCACCCCCAGAAAACAAGCCCATCTTTGTTAGCGCTATCGTTAAAATTTCATTGCATAAGCTTCAACGAAGGCCACACGTCTTGCTTGCGCTTTACAATGATAGTGGCCATTCAGTGCTATACTCCGACTATCATTTAGGACGTGATCGTCCTCGCCAAGCAATGACTACCTGCCGCAATTTCTAAAGCTGTCCGCACGCGTCCATTATCAGAACGGTCACAGCTTACACAGCCGCTTTATTCGGTAGGAGGTCCATTTCGCTGTATCCATTATATCTCCACTTTCTCTTTACGTGTGAAGACGATATAGCTCTCACCTGATTTGCAGGCAAAATAATAATAATAAAATTACACAACGGACGAAGATACACAAAATAAGTTCGTTAAGCTTATGACTTCTGTGGCAGCCAGCTAGTTGCTTGACATGATACAACCTTGCCTTAAAGAGCTTTCTGTTCAAAGAACCTTGCTTTATGCTTCAAACGCCAGAAAGCTTGCCTTCTGGAGTGGCATTATTGCCCCATGTACGGGCTTCAAAAAGAGTGGGCTCTCTGTTTAGATCACGCGACACAAATACTATCACGCAACTTATAAGCACTATCGTAGCGGGCCACTCAACAGAAATCCACAATCACTACATTCTAAACTTTCCTCTTTCATCGTCACTTTCCGAAGTTTGTAAAGAATAAAAAATCCACATCTTGTCCGATCTTCTTAAAAAAAGGAACCTGCTTGGCGTTAGAAATATTTTATGAAGAGCTCCTTTTACGGTTGCTCTGAAATCCAGCTAAATGGACCGCTCATGACGATAACACCATTGTCGGATACAACACAAATGTCCGGAGAGGCACCGCGCAGATGACCGAAGCGGTGAATTCGGTCACCTCAGCGACTAAAGAAATAGTCCCACTCATGCTTTCGGCAATGCTCTTCGAAGGGGGTCCCGGCTGTCCGGCTAATGAAGTCACGCTGGAGTGCGCGCGCATTCGTGCATGCTTGTGTGCCTTTGACTAGGAAGCGTTGCAGATTTCTAAAGTTGTTACCGACTAAAGGCACTTCAGGGGAAGACCGTTCCGAAGGTTTCTGGCCTTATGAACAATGCCTGGGTGTCTCACTCGTGTATATCGAGTAGGAGCTCTTTTTACATGGTCAAAAGCTTTTCTTCTGCTTTGGGAAGTGCTTTTTTATAATAATTGTCCCCTCGATTGAAATAGTCGACAAATCTACCCTAGCGCGAAGATCAACTAATTTCCTGGCCGGCTCGGAGGGTAGAGCGACAACCACAGAAAAGTCTTGCTCCTGTATTCGAGTCTCAGACCTAGATTTTTTCTCAACATGAAGCTTTCATCGTAATAACTTTTCTAGCGCACGACTAACACACGGACAAAGAGAGGGAACGACACCGGCGCTACTATCAACTGAAGGCTTTATTCCGCAAAGGAAAACATATATAACCGACAATGTGACCCGCTGCCCATGCGCACCGTCGTAGGTGCAATATCCAGAGCTATAGCGCCGTATCTGCTACTATTCATCACTACTATTCATCACTAGGACATAATATAAAATAGACATCAAATAATTTATACACAAACATGACATTTCCGCACAAGTACGCACAACACAGGAATCGAACTCGCGACCACACGCTCCTAAAGCAAACAATATACCCTTATACCACAGCGCTACCACCTGCTTGCGTGCCTTTTTCGTGGGCTTATATATGTACGAATCAGGGATGGGTAAAGATACTTTGAAATTGTATCGCGATACGATGCAAGATACTCAGGCAAGAAGTATTGAAGATACAGATACAAGATACTGCCACAAAAATTGTATCCGATACGATACTTGGCAATTGTATATTAAGATACTTCGATACATTCTCAAATTTGTTATTATAGATCCATATAATGTAGCAGCAAACGCCTATGCACGAAAATGTCTGCTTGAAAATTTCTTAAATGTGACTTGTTTTGTTTCACTTGGATGAAATGTCTGTTAGTATCTCATATGTTTTGCCCTTCTTGCTCAAAGTACATTAGTTTCCTTCCAAAACAACTTATTGGGGTTTGTTTTAGCTTCTTCACAGGACAACTCTTTGTACACTTCGCTGACAGCGGCACTTGCTTTGCACAGCTTGCCGACCATTTAGCAGGTTGCCATATAATCACAATAACTTCAATAAGAAGCATTCGCACGACGGAGCAAATACCGGTGTGTACATTTACCTTGCCCGCAAAAGACAGCTTGCACAATACCGTATATCCGGACAGGTGTACAGCAGCAACAACGCTGCTAGCAACATTTTGCTTTCTTCTTTTTTGGGGGGAGGGGGGGACGCATGGTGTATACTAGGGGCTTGAGACCTTTCGATAGCAGCCCGGCCCGCACACATGACCGTCTTCGTCTCATTTCTTTTTATTTCTAAATAAGGATGTTCGTGAGCTGCACAGACATGACTGGTCTAAAGAATTCCTTTCGTGAGGAACATGTGGTCACCATGTGCTGAAACATAACCGTGGAACAAAAACTCTATATTTCAGAATCCGCGTCTAGATATCAGTCATTCTGTACATCGGTATCGATGTTTCTCGAATTCTGACTCCAAGTCCTCTTCAGAAATGACCTATATATGAGATATGGGAAAGGCTTCCTTTCAAACGTCATTTTGTTCCAACTCTCTCCCACCATCTTCACTGTCCCGGCGCTTCGAACTAAATTTCGTGACTGTGGCCCGCTGGCTATAAGCTGAGTTTGAGACCCCTGGGGTATACGTAGATGACGTAAAAGAGCAATGAATTTTCATATTCTACTTAGTTGCTGGCGTAAAGGATTCTTTGTTGGTATTCTCACTAACGTGCAATCTTTTTAGCAATTTTTCTTCAACGAGAGAACATGTGCAACACAGAAACGTCTCAGACGTGTTGTATAGTTCCACAAAACGTCGCAGGACACCGTGGCTAATCGCTCTATTGCCACTAATAGCTCCCATTAGGTGGCGATTAGTAACGCGATAAATATTTAAGAAAGCCTAAAACAGGAAAACAAATTAACAACAAAGTAAAATAGAGAGGTGTTCGTGTATCAAACATTCACATTGAATGAGTACAGAAACACAATACAGACGGCACCGTGAATAGCTATGAGCATGAAGTATTGTCAACTTACCTGTTGAGACAATAGAAAATTCAGTACCTATGAAAAATTGCCTGAAACGGCTCGTTGGGACGCTCATGAGCAAAACAGAGCATTCTGTAAAACAACGTTTCGCGAATCCCCTTCCTAACATCTTTACGATGGCTCCTAATGATTTCCAATATCATAATGCAAATTCAATTTCGCTATTTTCCTAAGCGGTAAGCAGAATGTTTTGTACTGTTTACTCAAGGTACGCCCACATAATTATATACTTGTTTTCAACATCGCCTTGGCAACGTGTAACTGTGTAAACAGTAGTGGAAATAAAGTAGAGGGTTAAAAGAATAAAGCAGAGATCTTATTTTGGGAGCTCGTTACAAAAGACATACTGCAGTGACCAGACCGGAAAAACAGTGCAGAGACTTAGGTAATGTAGGATCCAAAATGACAACCAAGAAAGCACTTGTGCTAATAGTCAGATTATGATTTCATAAATTCTTTGAATAAATATAGCAGGATTGAAAAAATACGGTACGTCAAGATATTTTCTGTTAGGTAACCGCTTACTCTTTTAGATCTAGCATCAGTACCAGTGGTGCTAACGTTGTTAGATTGTTATTTGCATATAAGTTAATTCATGGCATGCAAGTCAAACTTACATCCACGATATCATTCAAATCGCTGATATGTAAAATGCGCGCGACTCAAGGAACCCCATTCTTGCACGCATCACATTTCGTTACGGAGCAAGACGCAAGAGAATCTTCAATAACTACACTGTAGCAAGATCAGAATTTGCGCGATAGACGCGGCGCAGGACAGTGGCTAAGAGCAAGTGTCGCGGCATTGGCGCAACTAAAAAGTAAAGAAATCGAGCAAACAAAAGGTACGTGCGCTGGGCGTAGACGTCCGCGAGCTTGACTTGCTCATCTGCCCTCACTGGAGTACTCTGGCGGAAAAATAAAGTTGCGTCACTGCCCTAAGACTTGTTCAGAAGCGGAGCTTGGACAGCGATTATTGTTTCGCACGGTTGTGTTGTGACACAAGTATCTTGTATCTTAAGATACACAATACATTATCGAATGTATCGGAAATACAGATACAGATACTCGTATTTCGAGAAGTATCGCGATGCATATACAAGACACCCATAGAGTATCTAAGTTTCTAAGATACATGTATCTTCGATACTGCCCAGCAGTGGTACGAATGTATGTACAAAGCGGCTGGTAACCCGTCGACGGCACTCCAGACTTCTGTTCTTGTACCATCGCCGTGTGTTTGCGCTTGCGTAAGGTCAATACATAATTTGTGGGGCGTCATGCAGGCCGACGTAAGCACCTTCGGCTCCACATTCTTTGGTTCATCATGTCATGCGGCTAGAAAAATTATAAATGTGTGCCCTCTTGAGTGCTTCTCCATATATTTACAATGCTTCGCTCGCCCTAAATTCGTGAATACCCAGCGTGACAAAGGTATCTTCAGTTGAGCAAACCGGTGTGCATTCCATGAGCGTATGCTGTGGAGCAATTTTCGTTATTTCTGCAGCCGCGAAATGCACACGTCCAAAGGCGGCGGAGTGTTCTGAGCGGTTTAAAGATCGCCCGCGTTCTCATATGAAAGTTACACACGCAGATGCCCGACTTGCAAGGACATTGTAAAGTGCCTACATTAAGTGTATTTAATGCGCGCGTACTGTCGCGAGCCGCACGCAGGAGCCGCAGCGCGCTCTGAGCAGCTGGACGACAATCTGTTTCCGCAATTAGCGCTTCTTCCCTATGCACGCTTTAGCACCGCATACAGTGGTTCTCTATAACTCATATTCAGTATTTAGTTGCTTTCATACTCGAAGACTACCTACAACCTTACTTATTACCCTTCTTGTTAAGCATCACGCCTCCCCGTTAAAGCGAATGCCCAACGCTTGCCCCAAGGACAAGCCCAACCTCCCCAAATTTACCAGTGACAGGTCTCCGGCAAAATAAAAAAGTTAATGTGCTTGCACTTCTCTCTTGTGAAAGCCCATGTGTACTTGGCCCTCCTCTTGATGAAAGATCACCCAATCTAAGTTAGAATACTGTGATTTCTGCCTAAATTTCCATTGCTTATTTTTCCTCTACAATGTGTCATAATGCGTGAATCATCTGTTCAACTTGTGTGGTAATAAAACACAAGCAGTTATATTGAGCAGACAGTGTTTCAGCAATTCGTTTTGCATGCACAAGTTTGTTTCTTTCATTTTCATGCACGACAAGTAGTCATAATTCAATTGTTAGAAAAACCAGTGGTTGCAATATTTTATTGGAATCAAAACAGTAGCAGTCTCATGTGTATGTAAGGATATATATCGTGGCGCACACAACCTACTCCCAATACTTAACTCTTGGTAAAACACATACAGTAGAACCAGAGCACTATAATTCACTGCAGAAAAGCAACACGAAAGTACGGTGTAAAATCTTATCATAATGCACACTGACATGTGCACTTCACCATGCCAGTATGTAAATACAATAAAAAAAATGGGATAGCCGAGAAACTTGGTGTCAGCCTACACATGAAGGCACTAAACTAGTACAAAAGGCTAGCATCACTTTTGAAAAATATGTAACTGGGAAGACAGACAGGTTGTACGGTTTTTGTTGCATTAGTTTGCTATATGGCATCAAAACATGTCCCACATGATTGTGCGGTTCAGTTTCCTGCATAAAAGTCCAAAATAGACCTGTGGTGTTGACTGTAGGTCCACATACCAAGATTCATAAAAGCATTCAGCAATGTCCACAAAATGACAAGGATGTCTTCATATATTGCTGTACATATATTTACTCACAGATATCTGAAAACCATCGTAAATTTCTTGAAGTGTGCTTGGCAACTTGTCGGCATAATCACATGACTGCAATGTACCAGTACTTCTATTATGCAAAATTAGTACAGCTATGTTTCAATGTTTTCATGCCAGCCAGTGCCATCAACTTGGAATTTGGCAATCACATGGTGTGAACAAAATTTCCTATATATAGTGACTGGTGGCTTTACACATTTGATCCTAGGGCTTGATGTGCCATGAGGTTGAACAAAAATTGACCATACATGTATCGAGGCTGTAAAACAGTCGGGACTTAAGTTCATAGTTGAAGAAAACGCGAAAAACAAACCACAACATATAGAAACGAAGGGCACAGGACGACGCACTTACTAACAACTGAAGTTGAACACGTGTTTGGCTTTTTTAGTCAGGTTCGTGCTCTTTCTGCAGATGTGTGATTATTTATTCTTGTCGTTTTTTTATACTGTGTCTTTATATCTTTCTGTGGTGTCGATTAAACTTCAGTTACTAGTAGCGCGTCGTCCTGTCCCCTACATTTCTTTGTGTTCTGATTTTTTTCACACCCTCTTTAACGATGAGTATACGCCAACTCGCCCAACTGTCCCGTTAGGACTTAAGTTTGCTGAATAACGCTGGCTCCCTAAGCCTACTTTTAACGCAATCCGAAATTTTAAAATGCACACGATATCGGAAAGGTTCCACGTAATATTGTGCATAACACTCAGCCTAAATCCCACTGTTTGCTCAAATGTAGCGAGATGTTTAATAAAAGATGTGTGGCGCAACTCAGATAAGCAAGGAAAAAAAAGAGAAGACAGGATAGGTCGTCAGACGTTGAACTAGTTTATTTTCGTCACATCACCCAAATATATATGCTTCCAGATATGCGCTCAAAGAGGGGGCGCAGCCCAAGCGACTATCACATAGCAAAAAAAAAACACACACACACAGAAAAAAAGCTATCCCACAGCGCTATCTAAAAATAAGCATTCCTTCTTGTACAAAGTGATCGACGGGACACTGACGCGTTCATTCCCCTTCTTTGTATGTGATATGCCTCAAGTACTTCAAGTGCTAACATTTTCTGCTTCGTCCTATCACATGAGTTACTCCGAACAGCGGTGCGTAGCCGCACGAAGCACAATGGAACGGCAGGTTGGAACCCACACCACTCTTAATTGATGTGTGTATAGTGTATAGTGAGGCACACATTAGAGTGTTCCCACAAACGTGGGCTTCGGCAGGGGGGTCCAAAAGAGGCACTCCCCCCACCTCACCCCACCCCCCCTAAAAACACACCAGCACTTGGCCTCACCCATGTTGCACCAGCGCTCTCCCGCTTACCCGGCCGCTATCTCCTGCCGACACTCATCCACACAATAGACTGTCTTGAGCACAAACAGGTGGGCGAGCAACTCTTGCTGCTTTGCCAGAAACGTATCCCTGAAAAATGACACAAAAGAGAAGTCCATAAAGTTTTCTGCTTCCATAAGAATGAATGCCTTAACCAAAGACTCGCACTTGATTATCCTTATTGCAGAATTTTTGACAAAAGATGAAATAAATACAAAATTTAGATGCTGCTACTATTTCCTTGTGAGCTTTTCACTTAATGTACACAGGGCAAAAGATACACACAGGTAAAAAAATACGAAACAACACCAGAAGTGTACTCTTGTCATGTTTACCATCATCCGGGTAGTTTTTTATGTAAGTATAGTTATCATTATACGTGCAATTTAAAAGGGGTGTGAATTTTAGTATGGTCTTCTTGATCAACCGCAGCTACTCTGTTTACGAGTGAAGATTGGGCAACTTGGTATTGATTCATGGCAAAAAAAAAAAAGAAACAGCGCACTTCTAATGAGGATAAACTAAGCCTGGACACAAGAACAGCACTTTCACTTTGTCAGGTTGTGCCAACAGTCATAATACTGTGCAATGATCATAAAAACTATGGCAACATAATGCAAACAGCAAATTAACGAGGAGCGAATAAACAAGGTGATTCAACACGCGGTTCTAAACAGATTCACTGACTGGATCAATGCAATAAATTAGCTTTGCACATCTCCTAATGGCTAAGAATATGCACATGTAACCTTGGCAAGTTCCACTGCTGATATGAGACTAATGAAATTACATGCCTTCCATGCCGTTGAACGGCTGTTCATTGTTTTCTGTTTTTCACTGTTCTCTGGTTTTCATTGTTTTCACAAGCGCCAATGTTCACCCTTTTAAATGCGAAACATTTCTTAACGAACATCTTGCACTATCTATCTATCTATCTAATAATCTATCTATCTATCTATCTATCTATCTATCTATCTATCTATCTATCTATCTATCTATCTATCTATCTCTATCTATCTATCTATCTATCTATCTATCTATCTATCTATCTATCTATCTATCTATCTATCTATCTATCTATCTATCTATCTATCTATCTATTAGCCGCGTACGACTTTGTGGTCTCCAGGCCGTTTTGTTAATGGGATGTATACCAACATTAGTATGGCTTGACATGACTGCATGACGAACATAAATCAATGGCCATAACATGAAAATCGTGATATGTATACTAGAGCTGTGCACGGGCCGTATTTCCCAGCCCGAGCCCGGCCCGGGCCCGCTGACGTTGTCGAAGGCCCGCCCGAGCCCGACGGCAAAGGGCTGCGAGCCCGCCCGGCCCGGCCCGACGTACGAAAACACAATCCCGGGCCCGGCCCGGCTTTTTGAAGGTTCGTTGCGAAATCAAAACATTGTTTTCCGGTAATTTGGCATTTTATTGAGCAGATCAAATATGATCAAACGACACACGACGAACAGTCTCTATTGCACAGGTTACAAAATACAAGTAGACGGCCTCATGCCAGCAACAATGGAGTTCGCTCGCCAAAGCCGTCACGTGTATGGGGTATGCCCATGCAAGCGTGAGCTTGCACGAAGGCGATCTGCGTCGGGTCGCTCGTCGCTGTCGCGTGCATTTTCACTCATATGGCATTTGGCCTTAAATCTAACGCGAACAGTCGCGTGGCGCCGTCACTAGCTCAGGTGGTGTTACTGCTCTGTTTGTCGGAGTGCAACAGAGGCAGTGCTTTACCTGCTCCCCTTTTGTTTAAAGTAGCGAATGGAAAGGAAAAACAGTAAAGGGCGGTCGCGGAAAAGGCGCTGTATGCGTGCTGGAAAACAATTCCCGCTCATTCTCTATATTTCGGGCTTGAGTCGGGCTTTGCGCGGGGCCCGAGCCCGTCCCGATAAAACTCCAAGTAGCCCGAGCCCGGCCCGGGCCCGAGGTGAAAACACGTCGGCCCGCCCGAGCACGGCCCGCGGGCCGGGTCGGGCTCGGGCTACCCGGAGCCCGTGCACACCTCTAATGTATACCATGAAAGGCATGATATACATTCCGCGGTCTTGGTGCTCTTGCGGCCGTTTCGTTAACTTGATATATTCTAAAATTGGCATGGCGTGACAAGAGTGTACGGCGGACATAAGTGAAGTGTCTTAACGTGGAAATCATGCATGCGTAGCGTGACATACATGACATGGTCTCGGGGCGCTCGCGGCTGCTTAGTTAATGAATATTACCGAAATTGCTGTGACAGAAGATTTCTGTATGACGAACACAAAGGAGAGATGGTAACATGAAAATCATGACATGCACGTTATGTTCGGCAAGACAAAACTCTCCAGCTCATTCACTTGAGGCAGAAAGCTCAGGTTGTGCGCGGTCTGAGAAAAGGGGGCTTGGCGGCTCGTCAGTTAATCTCGACAACCCGGCCCTTTTGCCTGAAACAAAACGCGTAAGAATGTGTGGGGCAGTGGATATTGTTAAGGAAGGCCTTATCACTCGAAACAAGCAAAAAAGCAAATTTCGATTTTTTTTTTAATTTACCCTACCTCGTGTCCTTAAAGGGGTCATGAACCACTTTTCCAAGTAATGATCTAATGGCCTCAGTATCGGAGTGTACTGCCTCCCGAATCGATTGCCGCAAAAATTTCTCGAATCCGTCAAGAATCAGCGGAGTTACGGGGGTTTGGCGCACGCTCCCAGCGCTTTCTCTCTTTTCTCGTGCCGGCGAGCGCACTGGAAGCTAGACAGGGAGGGATGGCATGGGGGAAAGAAGTTACGCCAGCGCGCGTCATGAAACGCGATCGCTCTCCCGCTGTGATTCGCTTGCGCGAGTGCGGCTACCGTGTACTGAGGAGTGCCGCGCCGGCAAGTGGCGGCGCCCCGCGCCAAGAAGCGCATCTGATCCGAACGCCGCTCTCGATTTACGTCGGCTATCGGCCAATAAGCATGCTATGTCTCTTGCGACGTACAGCCGACAGACGCCCCGCCCACCGACGAGAGTGAGAACCGGCCTCTGTTTGAAAAGAGGGTGCCTGGGGAAACGGCAACTTCGCGCTCCGCTTGTGGCCATTACGCGGCGCGCACGACTGTAATATTTGGCAGAGCAGTTCATAGCCGTGTCAGCTTTCCGCAGGATGTGTTTTTTCAATCAGCCCAAGGGGTGCTTCATGACCCCTTTAAAGGGTTGAACACGGCAGCATAAATTTTCTAGGGATATATCCATGTTGCGTAACCACATGTTAAGCAACTGTGCCTTCAACAACAGAGTTAGCATTTTCCACATTTTTTGTGACGGTATCTCGAAAATATGTAAATATAAACTAGAACTCGGCATCACAACAGCGTAGGGTAATTTGTACAGCGTATGCCAAATGTTCAGAATGCATTGTTCGTATTATAAGGACAACTTTTTGCAATTATTTTCTTGAGCGAAAATGGGTCACCCAAGGATAACTGCTCGTTCCGACGAGCGCTGCAGTCGTTATTCGAAAATGCACCACACCTCAAAGCTTACTTGTATTCCTTATAACGTTCAAAATGAACGTTGCTCCTTCAAATTACTGCCAAAAAAACGAACAAAGAAGTACGCGCGCACATGCGAAAGCACACGGCGGCGCTGTAGTCGGGCAGTCTTCTTCGACCACGGTCACCCCTCTTCCCATACAGATCGATAGGCCACCTTCACCTAGCGGACGCGTCCCAAAAAAGGGGGCGCTCCGAGCACAGACTCAACCACGCCGGTTCATTTAATGTGGAGGAGCTTGCCGGAACGGGTCGTCGGGACGCGGAGCATGAACTGGTGTAGCATATGCGGTACTTCGTGAGTTCCCAGCAGGCGTCCTGCTGGCGAAGTGTAACGGGTGCTAGCGCTAATCTGGACGCTCTGTACATCTTACAGTAAGCAATAATATATCGGTTAAATACTTCAGCTGTCTGTTTTTTATCGTGCAGTGCCGTCAGCACGTAGAGGCGTGAAGCGATACTGCGATACTCAGGCATTCAGCACTCTGATGACGCACTGTTTGCCCTTCAGATGCTTTTCTGGGACACCTGGTGTGCGCACATAGCAAAGATTTGCATTTATTACGTGAGTACGGGTTGAAGTTAACGCCTTCTCTACATGCAGCGAGTTCTCCGCATAAAAATTTTAACAACGTGTAACGGTAACCTTGTTAGCTCGATTATGACTCGATTTGTGCAGCAGTTAAAGCGTATTCCTCTTTTCGATTTAAAGTGGTATTAGACTGCGCTTAGTGGGCGATGGTTGCAGCTTACAGCAGATGATAACGGGCACAAATGGCATGTATTTACTTGAAATGCAGGCAAGACAGAATCTCTATGCCAGCTGTATTGGTGTTCGCGCCGTTGCAAGTGAGCTTAAGCAACTACCAGAGCTTCGCATTCTGGGATGTTCTTGGGGCATGAGATGACGACGAAGTGTTTTCTCATCCGAAAGCTTGTCTCTGTTTTCTCTGAATTTTTAGCCGAAATCATTGGATTTTCCTGGTGCCTCGTCTCCCGTCTTGCGATTATGAACACGGAGCATACGAGAGGCATGGCTGGCCAGCGTTCACTTCGGCCGTCCATCGTGACAAAAAGAGGAAGCTCCCCCAGCGACACCGAGCATACATAGCTGCATCCTGTGTCGGAATATCACTCATTTGACACGTTATTCCTCGTCCTGAGCAAGAGGGCGAAGAGGAAGATCGTCAATGCAACCCCATCAAACTCCTAGAAGTACAGCGATTATCACGCGAAGATCTGGACGTTGACCGCATGTCATCATCTTTTTGCCGGAAGAATCATCATAAACGTATGATTGCTGAACAGGCAAGCACTATCCGTTTTTCTGAAATGGTCAGCGCCGAATGAGATTTAACACCTCAGAGTTAATACACGGAAAAATATACTCGCTACAGACTTGACCCATGCGAGTGTGTGAAAAAAATTGGCCGCGTATCTGCGTGCTTCGCTGCAAATGTCGTCTAAAGACGATAGAAGACGCGCTGCGTGAGATGTGGACGCCATCTGGCAATACGTCGGGAAACATGAGTGCTGTGTTGCGGGCTGGTAGTCCCGGCGCAGCGGCAGGCGAAGACCGGCGGTGACCAACGCGACCGGTGGGGACGCCGGTCGCGTTGGTTTCTTGGTGGTTTCTTGGCCCGCGCTCGCTACATCTTGCACCGTCACGCGCGCCAACTGGCTGCCAACGGGCCAAGAAACCACCGCCCACTTATCGGCATACCGCTGCAACGGAGCCGGCGAGTCGCGGCCGCAGCTGATTTCGTTCTTTCAAACCGCGCGAATGCTGAGGGCAGCATTCGCGCGGCGCACGAGTGCGCTAGTCACGTGGTTCCTTTTGTATTTCGCGGGCTTTCTGTGCAGCTTGGAAAAAAGGGTATACGTGCGACTTTCTTTATCGCAAATAATGCACTTGGGGTTTCTGAAGACGCTCTCGAACTCTGCAAGCAGCATTTCTTGCCTAAAGTCAATATTTAGCAATTTAGTTAAATCGTCCTATTTAACAAATTAGGTAATTACAAAACAAAAAAAAATTCTGTGGTGGGCAAGGTGGCTGTCAGCAATATGCAACCGATTTCACTCGCCTGCCTTTAATATTGTATTTTTTAACCCTTTTCTAAAGATAGCTGGGACACCCGGTATATATATATATATATATATATATATATATATATATATATATATATATATATATATATATATATATATATATATATATATATATATATATATATATATATATATATATATATGTGTGTGTGTGTGTGTACGTCGCCATTTCAAAATGGCTTTGGATATTCTAATGGTGCGGCTGCGGATAAGCAAAAAGAATAAACCACACAAAAACGCATTCAAGAGAAGCGCTTAAGGGAACAACGGGAACCGTCTGGCAACAATAGCTTGCTGCAGAGCCGTATATTCCCTTTGGAATATACGGCTCTGGCTTGCTGCCGAGAAGTGGTTGTAGCCCAGGGGGGTCATACGAGCTTAGGGTGGAAAGATGCCTCGCATTATGCGAGAATGCGATTCCGTCCTCGTTGCTCCCGGGTGTGCTTGTTTGAAAAAACGCTTTCTTGAGCTGCTGCTCTTCAAAAGCGCGCTTCTTTTGTGATTTTCTTTTTTGCGCGAACACATTCAGCTTCTCGTCGCATTCTCGGCCAAGCGGATCAAGAGGAGGGTTTATTACATTTCTGGGATGACTGAACTGGGAAATAAAAGACGAACAAATATATCAGAGGGCGCAAAATAAATACATAGTGCAAGAAGATACTGGCATACCCACCCCCTGCTCTTGGCCAGCAAGAGTTAGAGAGCTTTCTTCCTGCAAAGCGTGTTCCTTTATTTTACAATTGCCCATTGCTACGAATTGTCATAAAAAGACAAAGTATTGCGACAACGCGAACGATATTAGAACTGGCGCCGGCCACGGCAATAACACATTTGTCCAAAACCTGCAGGTGCCACCCGTGGGCAAGTAAGTGTTTCGTTGGAAAAAGCGACCGCGAGTATATTGGATCAGACGATAGACGATAGAATAAAAGACCTGCCATTTTTCGGATCTTGTACTGTTGTGTTTGTTTTGCCTAGGCTGACGTGTTTTTTCTGTGTCGGCACGTTTAGTCTTGGAGAAAATTTAATCGCCGCTCTCGACATCGAAACGCCGATCGGCGCGTTGTTTTCGCTACGATTGCGCGCAGCGGCCGTAGCAAATTGGATTCCGGAAATGGTGCACTAGGTATTATTTTTTTTTTCTATCTTACTTTGAGACGCAGCCCATTGCAACTCAAAGCAAAAGGAAATTATAGCAATAAAAATCTGTGGTTTTCTTCTATAGTTATCCAAAAAGGTGACCTCAAGAACGACCGAGTACGGCTTGCTTCTCGTACACTCTTAGCAAACGACCGCTTAAAACAACGCATATAAGGCGGAAAGTAGGTCAAATTTTCGACGCTTATAAATGGCTCTCTAAGCGGCCTACTTATACGGCTCTTTCATGCGGCCCTTCTTTATACGGCCTCTGGCTAAGCGGCTCTTTCTTATGCGGCCTAAATTTATGCGGCTCTTCCCTATGCGCGGCCATCTCGTTGCCAGAAGGCCGTTTAAAAGTGACCGCTTAAAGTAACGCATACCGTCGATGTGGTTAAGCGGTATTTCAGGTCAAATCTGTCCGGCTTATATACGGCTCAATATGCGGTCGAAATATATGCGGTACTTTTCGCAAATTTTTAGAAAAAAAAAGAAATTCTTCTACGTTGTAGTTGATCGTGCAGTGTTCCTCTTTTTTTTCTTTTGTTCTCTTCAGCCTTTCAACTCATGAATATGCATTTACACATCACAAGAACACTGCACAGAGAGTCACAAACCATGTATCAACACACACACACACTCCACCACGGGGATTTGAACCCAGGCCAACCGCGTGACAAGCAGACACTGTAACCACTACGCCACCGCACCACACGATCTGGGTGGACTTCCGCGGCTTTATATATGCACTTCACGTTATCTTGGACGATTTTACGATCGGCTACAACGCTATAATTTTGCATATATGAGAGGCATCGTTCGCGTATAATGCGCGTGTATACGTGTGCACGACCTTAAGCGAACCCTCGCGGGCAGTCACAGTCAGTTTGTGTGTGGAATTATGTTTCTCGTCCGACGGCTTGCGCATCCCGCACGGAGACAGAGGTGAACAATGAACGATGCGTTTCCGAGTGCATTTCCATTTGCCGGCATCATACAGCAGCCGAACGTGCCCTGATGTGCAACCAGCCGCCAAAGAAAAGTTTTCTGCGATGTTTGACGCAGTACAGGCGGTGGAAGTCAGCTGATCTCATCTCTACTTGGCGAAGTACAGTCTCCCACGTCCTTCGCAAGCATCGCGTTGATGTCGGTGCGTTTATACGGACAGTATTATGTAGAGGTTCATCTCAGAGAATCGGATTAAAACACATAATCGCTTATTCGCGCAACTGATGGGTTTGGTGTAGTGCAGCGCGTACGAGGCGACGGACCAGCTTTCAGAACGGGCGCGCTCATTTCTCTCTCGAGTGTAGCATAGGCGATGAAGAAACGTTGTTGTTGAGTCGAAAGAACAACGAGCCTTCGCAGAAAAAGAATGCAGTCTCCCGAGCTCGAGGCTGACGGCGCGGACGAGCGATGCCGTGGGATTGTCATGCTGGGGAGGACGGCGTGTCTGAGGTTGTTCGTTCTCGTGGTTCGTTCGTTGTTGACAGTTGGAAGTGATGCTCCCCTTGGCTTCCACAAACGATGAAACGTATAGTGCATGACTGGCGCGGAAAGAGCACGCATGAAATCGCTTGCATCACCCGTTAGAACATATGTTTCCTGCCAAGCGTCGCATCAAAAATAGCAATGCTTGAAATCGAATGAAGTCACAATATGATCCAGCTTTCAAGGATAAAACCATGCTATTTCTTCAAAAGTCAGAAGTGGCCTGAAGGATTCAGAAGGATCATGTGAACAATTATACTGAATGATGCAAAGATTAACTTGAAACATTCTAATATTTAATAGGTGCTGTTAAATCTAAATAATAACCCCAAATTAAATATGCACTTGTTTGCACCTTGAAGCTTCATGAACGTTAAGCTCTATAACATGCCTCAGTTGACCACATATCAGAGCCGAACAGCGATCTGGTGGAGGCCCTGTGTTGGGAAACATAGCAGGTTGAAGGTTGTTTTCGTATTCCACCCATTGTCGACGAGTGAAAGTGATTCTTTCCTTGGCTACGAGATGTGATCGGAGCGACAAGGGCCAGTATTACTTCACTCCACGTCATCCAGTCGAGTATGCTTTGAGCTTAACAACGCTTTAACGTATAAACTAGCAGAATGCTAGAAGTGGCTGAACTCGGGCAGTAATCTTGACTTCTAGGAATAAATGTTCACCTGTCTTAAAAATGTGCAGTCAGTAGCATCCTGCTTGATTCGGATCATGGGACACGACATGCAAACGTAAAATACTAAATAGTAGATATAGAGGACAATTCTTTTACTCAGTAGGTGTCATAATTGCAAATAACAGCTGCAAATAAAAAGCACGCTTTCACACTAATAGCACACCCATAAATGTTGAGCTTTACGTGTCCCAGTCAACCTCCCTCATGTTCAATACCCGGGGCGTAGCCAGAAATTTTTTTCAGGGTGGGGGGGGGGGAGTCATCCATGCTTTATGTATGTTTGTGCATGCGTTTGCATGTCTGTGTGTATATATACACAAGCAAAATTGAAAATTTTCGGGGAGGGGGGGGGCTGAACGCCCTCCAATGCCCCCCCCCCCCTGGCTACGCCCCTGTTCCATACCATGTAGCTTTACGTGCACCTTTATTTAAATATAAGCTGTCATGCAACATCCTTAGCTTTGGCTGGTACAGCAGCTAATACAAACTGTGCTTGAGAATCCAAGATTTATTGCCAGTACCAACACTAGCTATACCAATAACATTCTGTAGTAGTTCAAGCGCAAGTGTTGCAGCTTTTTTTCAGAATTAGCAGCTCATATAGCGCACACATAAGCATGCAGACATACACGTCTAAATGTGCAGCTATTATTCTTTTTTACGAAGAACTGCGTGAAATAAACTGGCACAAGGAGACGCACGGACAAGCGTCTTCCTTGTGCCAGTTTATTTCGCGCAGTTCTTTGTAGTCATGGATTACCAACTTGCCCAGCGATCAATTCTTCAATATTATCCTTTACGTGCAGCCCCCTTCCGTGGCAGTTACCACGGCACACCATCTGTCCGACATTGTGCCACATAAAGGGTATTTGCATATAGTACAAGATTTGTCCTTCACTAATGTTGAGACCTGAAATGTATTTGTTATTTTTCTGGTACCATTTCAAAACATGACCTTTCCCTTGCGTGTTGAGACATATATTTGCAATAAGTTAGTCAGGCATCGAGTCCAAATCCATCACTGTGGCCATCCTGGCACTTAATTATGTATGCAGGGTCCCTTATTTCCATTCTCTGCTTCAGCCCTTCCCTTCACCATTACTGTAGAACTGTGGCATTTATGGTGTTCCATCTGGCACCGCTAATTGTTTGTAACATTTTGTGCCATTTCTTCGAGTACCCATGCCAGTATTTAGTGCACTAAGTGAATGAAGGAACATGTTAGGCTGCTGCTCAGCTGCATACTGAGTCAGAACAATGAAATGTAGAGCCATGAGAGAAATATAGAAGATATTGTCACGCTACAACGCAAAACACAAGACAGTGAGAAGTTCTACAAGAGTAGGAGGACAGCTTTTGACACAAAAACAAATAGCAGGCACAAACATGTCTAGCAAGACTGAAACTTGGGCTAGTTGGTTGTCCTTCATGATGAACCAGCAGCACAACCACACACAGAGGAAAGGTACACGAAACACAGCACTGTGTTATGGCCTTCTTTCCTATGTCCGTGTGTGGTTGCACTGCCGGTTCATCATGGCAAATCCCAAAGACCCACTAGACATTGATGTTCATTGATGTCCCCATTGCTTTCTCACCTGCAGAGCACACGCATCACTACATATACAATAGGATGCTTGCAGGGTTCTTCACCTATATGCTCTCTTGTTGGAGTAATAGGCATTGTTGTGAAACAAAATAACGAAGGTAAAAATAAAATCACCCTAAATACATGCCATATTCTTGATTGCTCAATTTTCAACCTCCACGTGTTCCACTTCAGCACCTGTGCACCATAATGGCGCCCCTAAAGGATCTCGGAAGTAGTTTCTCTGAAGTGGTTTTCAAAGCTGCTATTGGATTAGATAAGCTAATTGAATCTCATGAACTTATCCTTTCAAAACACATAAGGGGGCCGTCCACTTGTTATTTTCTAGCAAGCTACCTTAGCAATTTGGCTTTGAACGTGTGGCACTTTCCTGCAATTGTGTCCCAAACAATATTAACTACAAGACACACCATTCTACACTCTTAAAAGAAAAGGGAGTGCTACTTACTAAATTGAGGTAGTAAATTGCTGTCACAACATTCACTACCTAAGTAGTAACTGCAGGTAGTAAAGCAGCAAGGTAGTAAAGTTACTACCATGTCATTTACTACCTGCGACTATTACATACCAAAGGTAGTAACAGAAAGTTAGTAAATTTACTACCATGACAGTTACTAGTTCCTGTTACTACTTATTGGAAGGTAGTAAGCTAAGCTAGTAACATTACTACCACGACGGTTATTACTTAGTTACTAAATGCAGGAAAATAGTATTTGTAAGTTAGCAAATTTCCACCGTGCATGTTAGCTATTTGCAGCAACTATTGATGAAAATTTGCTACATCATTTGATAACGTCAGTCAACTTCATGAACTAGAAAAATTGCATCTTACTTAACACAAGGAGCATGCATCAGCTAATCTCACAGAAAAAAAATTAATGTATTTCAATAAAGAGACTAATGTCTTTAGACATCAGAATCATTAGACTGTCTTTTGCCAGTCTAATGCGCTTTCTCATGCACACCTAATGAGGGTCTACAAGGAATTGGCTGCTGTTAGTGTGTAGAATTCTGATGTATGAGTTTCAGCGTATTGCAGCCTTATGCCTGCAACAGCATGTTTGCTGCACACAGGTCAATAAATCTTTTTGTGGTTAACAATACGAAAGTGTGTAGGCTTTAGAGGATTGTAACAAAATATCAGCAGAACATTTCCAGCAATGACTATATCAACAGCGGTCTTTACATGTAGAGTATTTTGAAGCCAATAAGTAATCTTGTAGGCCTATGATGCAGGCATTTGGAAACAAGCTCTACATGTCAATTTATTTAGTTTCAATGGGACAATAAATGGGGCTAGTTGATTCAATTCCCATGAAAGTGCAGTTTTATAATCACAAACAAACCAATAAGATGATACGAGAAGTTTCCAGGAGTAAGTGCTTTTTTATTTAATTTCTCGACGCGGCACTGACGATAGGCTCTCCTGTGCTGCACTGTTGTGGTGGTACAGTTGCTGTATTTGAAACCTGCAAGAGAGAGTGTGAAAATGTAGTTTGCATTGAAGCGAACAGCTTAGCGCAACACATCAACAGATGCTGCAAGTTATGATTGATGACTTTCTGTTCGAAATAGTGATATCATTTTTACCATTTTACTTGAATAATCCCCGTGTATTCAATGCCCACCCCCATAGCCTTGGCTTATGCTGCTTTGATCAAAACATAAGAAAACAAACCGCTATACAGCACTTCTGAGGGCTGTGTGTCATAGATAGGCCAGCTATCATATACAGGCCAATTAGCTCGGTCAGCTTCTTGATGTAACGTTGCATAACAGCATCCTTTCGCTACTCAAATGGTACTCCATGCATGACTCCTGGATGACTCCAGGAATAGGCTATTCTGCCATGAGAAACGCCCTCATCCGATCATGCCCTCAGTGGACGGAACAAGTTTACGATTCAAGTGGAACGCTCGAGGAGCGCGGGGTCCCTATGCTCTTTTGAGCTCCCTAGCTGAAAAGATGCTCGTCACTCTTAGAACGACCAGAAAATAACCGGCCAAACAAGCACACTCGCTCTCCCTTGGCTGACGTTCCCTACATGCACGGTTCTCGCATAGGTTGAAGAAGACTGCAGGCAGAGTAGGCATAAGAGTTTTTGTGCTCCATCCCAAACCATCTGGCCTCCCTATGCAGGTAGTTAAAGGATGAAACAGTATCCTTTTGCTGTGACAAGAAGCACAGAAAGAAATCATTCATTGAATGCTTGAGAACGTCATTTATGACATTCCATTATCATGCAGAA